>NC_065537.1:26236608-26416608 GCF_932294415.1 Quercus robur
TCAATAAGCTATACCTCAGTGGCTGTTTGCTCAGGACTTTAGGATTCCCCAGAATGACAATACCATATCGAGCACGAGTTAGAGCAACATTGAGCCTACGGGGATCATTAAGGAATCCAATTCCCTGTAGAGAAGGGAACCAGCAGTCAAACATCAATACATAAATATATCATGAACGAAAATATCTAGATACAAACAATATCTTTCTGGACAACATTCAGAATCCACCAATCACCTAAAAACACATACTTTAGGTATCCATTACATAACCTATAGGCCACAAAATTAAGGGTTTTATATGAACTGCCAATATTTTTTATTTTTTTAAATTTGTTGCAGTGGGGTTTGGGTTGTGATCACGGTGGCTAGGCTATGGGTTTGGTGGGTCTCAGTGAGTCGATCTTGCGATGATGGGTTGTGATCATGGTGGCTGGGGAGCGGGTATCTGGCAGTGATCATGGTCGCTGGGTAATGGGTATTTGGAGGTGGCTATGGCTAGGTTGTGATGTGGGGGGTTTTAGGTGGTAGTGGGTTTGCTGAGTTGAGAAGAAAGAGTGAAAGTTTGTTCACTTTGGTGGTTGATCTTGGTTCAGAGAAGAGAAACAGACAGAGAGGAAGAGAGAGAAAGAGAGAATAAAAAATAATAAAGAAGGAATATTTAATTGAAGCGGTAGAAAAAAAAAAAAAAAAAAAAAATCAATACTTGGTTGTACTGTAACACAAGACGTTACACTAAGGGCACGTTTGGTATACTGTAATGATTATTACATGGGAATAGGAATAAGTATTACAATGAATATATTAAGTTGGAATGTAATAAGTATTACTATTCATTAGTTTGGTAACTATTTAGGAATAGAATTCTGAATATACATCCACAATTTAGTAGAATATAAAAGGAAGATGTAATTAAATCATTTTTAAGTCAAATTTCCTAAAATACAATTATTTTAGGGTGTTCAAAATAGAGCTAATAATTAACAACAAAGAAAATTTATTTTCTTTCCTTTTGAAGATGTGGCAACTAATGGCTTTTTAGGAAATTTTTTTAAAAAGTTATTACATAAGGTGAAGGAATAGATATTCAGTACTTTTGATAAGGAATGGTTATTCCTCACTTTGAAGAATAGCTATTCATAAGAAATAACTATTCATTATAATAAAAACATAACCAAACAACCGAATAGTTATGCCATAGGAATATCTATTACATTACAGTATCCATTACAGTCTACCAAACGTGCCCTAAATAAAGTGATTTTTTGAATAATTAAGGTACATTTGGTACATGTGTTTAAAAATTGAAAATTGTTGTTTAAAATTTTTTGTGAAAATATGTGTGGATGAAAATACGTGTAGATGAAAAAGTGTGTGAAAATACGTAAAATATTGTTTAAAAACTAAAAATTATTGTTTAGAAACACTCACCAAACACCCCATAAATGTTTAATTTTTTGGGCATCATCAATGTTGATGCTTTATGACTCATTATCTTTATTTTATTTTATTTTATTTTATTTTTTTGAGCAACAATCTTCTTTTTATTCATGAGTTTCTTAGGAAAATTGTTATATAAATCATGAGTGTTTTAGGACAATTTTTAATAAAAGTTTGTTTTACCTCTAATACTTATTTAATTGAAATTTCATTTTGTTTTAATAAAAAACTATCACATCATCAACTAACTAAATAAAATGTAGAAATTAAAACTCATTACCACTTACCATTATGTATTTAAAACAAAAGAGAATTCCACTTAAAAAAGTCCTGGAGTATGGAGGTAAGCCACCATTTTATGAAAATTTTGATATCACTTTTATATAATAAAAAATATATAAAAAAAATCGTCTAAATAATTAATTGTGTTTTTCTCTTCCCATAAAACTTTTAAAAAAAAAGTTTCTTAAATCAATACCTTTACTGTATCCAATAACATTTCCCTTCATTTATCTGTGCAAGTCTCATGACTTGGTCATGGTAACCCTTAAGATCATTCATATTGTAATTTTTATTTTTATTTTTTTCTATTAGGAAAAATGTCAAGAGAACCCCTAAACTTTGAAGTACTGACCAAAACATTCTCTAAACTTTTAGTTTGGCTAATTTGCTCCTTGAAGCATACAAACCTGCCAAATAAAGCCATCTGTTAGTCTTTCTGTTAAGTGACTAACGGAACACGACACACACGTGCGTTTCATTTACATCAACGAAAAAAAAAGTCCATGGATTAATTTTAAGAGAGGGAGAGAGATTTTGAGATGTGAAGATTAGATTTGGGATTAGTTTTTACTTCTGAGAGGTTAGAGCTTGAGAGTTTTTGGCTATGGAGGCTACAGATTGGCTAGAGAGGGAAAATTGAAAGAGAAAGAAATTGCTGGAGAGAAGCTAGAGAAGAGAGATGGCTTGGTCTTAGGAGCCACAGCCGGCAGTGGTGGTAGCGGTCTTGAGTCAGCCATGGTGGCTGATCTTTGAGTTCAAGAGAGAGCCTGATCTGTGGGTTTAGAGAGAGAATTTGCATAAAGAAGCTTTGGTTTGGGCTTTGAGACTTTGCCAAAACCCAGGATGGTACTTGTCGAACATGATCCGATGGTGGTGCATACCTCCGGCGATTCCGCAACCTCCTCGATGCTTCTTGTGCTTGCCAATACAGCCATGTCTGGCGCTCACTATTTATGGCATTAAACAAGTTTACATCATTTGAAACTCTCTTTTCTTTCAGCAATAGAACAATTGAAAAAGAAACTCAATTCTTGGAAGTGATATAAATAATTTTGAAGTAGCCATGACAGAAGGATTAGAAGCTTATGAATTATGATGAAGAAAAGAGTGACAGAAGTGATGAACATGTTGAAAACACGTCTATTCTAATTGGGCTCATATCAGTTGAGAAAAGGGGCATACGCCATTCAGCAGAACATCATAGCCAGAGCAGATTGTTATTATCTTTTCATATTTGATCCTCTGAGCACTTTACTCATCTTCTTGACACAAAAAACACCTTGTAACTTGTCTACCAAGGTCTTAAATATTATCCTTGGGAAACCCATATTCTGGGAAGTCCTGTTTGCTTTCTGCTAAACAATCACCAATAAATTACACTCTAAAAGTGATGTTATCCTGCAGGTACTAATGCTTTTATAAAATTGATGCTTCACACTCATCAGATATCCATGATCCATCTCTCCTTGTTTCAAAACCTTTCATAGCTGCTTTTGTGTAGGAATTATCTTTCTGTGAATTCTCATCATTTTGAAATAATTCAATTCATTTTTATATGAGGTGATAAAAAAAGGATTACATATCCATGGAATGCAATTTACAGAACAAAAGTACTGTTGTTTCACTTTCTGCTAGCTAGTGCTTCTGAATATATGGTATTATAGTTGGGAATGGTGAGGAAGGAATGAAATGTGTGCAAGTGTAATAGCCTAGTGCATCTGATAATGTTACTGCAGCAGCTAAATTTTACCTCAATGTCATAGCGTATCAAATACTTCTTAACAGGCTTCCTGCTGGGCTACATGTCATATTTAGCCTACACAGTAATTCTATTAATTGATAATTGATTGCTTTATTTGATAGAAACTCAATTGTGAGGTGGAGGGAAGAGGTTGGAATCATTGGTTTATTCCTTCTGTAGTGGTCTCTGAGTTGCTGTTGAACAACCAGGTCTTTTTTAATGGGACTTTCAAGCAAGGTTTTGTTTCTAAAGAAGGTTAAAAATGCGAGGTGATAGAAGTACATATTATTTGATCTGCAGTGGTAGCGCTTGGATTTATTCAATGCGGTGTTTTGTGGAATACGAATTTGCAAGTATAATTTGAATGATGATGCACTCTAAGCAGTTCTTCAATGTTTGAGTATTTAGTGTAGCACAAAAGCAGCAGCTTAGAGGGTGCAAATTCTGGTCAAGTATACTCTACCAAACAACACCTACTTATTTTGGGTTTGCCTTAACATCCCAGTGATCTTAATTTTTGGTCTTTTTTTTGGGTCCTGAGTCTTCCTCTTAATCTTTTTTCATGTGTATGTACCATGTGCGTCCTGTACATAAACACAATATAAAATGCAATGTAATATATTTTTTGCAACTGTGGAAATTGTAAAAACAAGGCCTTTGAAGTATTTAAATAAGGAATTACATGAAGTTTCCTATGCCTGAGCAAAAAAGAGAGTTTCTGCACATGCTGTAATGTATTGGCCGCAACCACTGATTGGTTTCTTTTATTCTAGTATGACTAAGTGAACAAAAATAAATACGTGAATTTCTTTTATACATTTTCCCATGTTGTTTAATTGTATATGAAATCTGAAGTTGACTTTTGTTTCTTATCCTTTAGTTTGACATACTTCATGTAAATCACTTCTCTTACCACACTCCACAGACCATATTTATGGTAATCTGTGGGAGCTCATATTGTTGCACAAAGGTAGTTATATAGTTATAATTTCTGAGAATAGGAAGTAGTCACTAAGGATCAGGGACATTATTTAATGTCAAATTAGTGGGTGAACTATGTCTTTATTGAGCAGAGCAAAGTTTTTTATAATACTTGTATGATCATGTGCTTTTAAAAAACATTATTTATTGAGAAATGTGCAATAAGCTTCACGGTTTGTGGAAGTGAAGAGGCATATGAGAGAGATTGCTAAATATCATATATTTCTATATGGTTTAAATTGTTAGTGAAAGAAATATAAAATCAAGTAACAGAATCCCTAATGTTGTATATATAATCATATCTCCAAGTTTCATGGAGTTGTGAAAGGACATATGATCCAGTTCATAAATCTCATTCACATTGATGAGATTACAGAATTGTAGACATTGACTGCAATTGTTGCTTTAATTGATAGATACTTAGAAGTGAGTGTGGAATTGCAAAGTATCATGGGTTTAAAAGCAGCACTGTTTAATAAGATCTTGCAATCACTGGTCAATTAAATCTAATTGCATTTCGAATGGTGGGAGATCACCCTTTCTATTGCTGTAGACAAATTCTTTTTAATGTTGTTGTAATGTGGGTTGTTAAGAACTAGATCCTTTAATGACATGGTCTGTGGTATGATTCCGTTTTAGGCAAATGTGAGATCTTGCTACTCATTGGCCTTTTTTGCAAGGAATATATAATAGCATTCATGCAGGTAGAGATTTATCACCCCTGTCCATCTCTAATTTCTTTCCCTATATCAATTACAAGATTAAGCCTAATATTATTCATAAAATCTTTTTAGTTTGAGAATGCCCCTTTCTGAAGTTGTGCTTTTTGCCTTCTCTACATAATATAATTCTTTGTGCGACTCCTTTTGGAATTGCAAGTCTGCACAGACAGACAGTTGCTCAATGAAAAAAATTTGTGGTTTGACTTGATTAAAGGTGTGTTTGGATACCGCTTATTTTGCTAAAACTGAAAAATTATTGCTGAAAATATTGTAGATAAAGGTAAAAATTAGTTGAAATAGTACAGTGGAGTCCATGAATAGTGCCAAAAAGTGCAGTGAGACCCATGAATAGTAGCAAAAATAAGCTGAATAGTGAAATAATTTTAATTTTTAATCCTAACCCAAACGCACACTAAGTTGAAATATTTTCCCATTAATTGGAGCTGATGGAACATTCCTGATTGGGGAAGCACAAAAAATATTTATTTTAATTTAGTTTTACTTAGTTATGGAGTCACTTTTATTTTATTTTAGGTATTAGTAGTTAATTAGGTTTATTAGTATTTTTTATTTAATTTCCTAGAGTCAAGGTATTGTGTGTAATTCAATAATTGGGATTTCCCAAGTCATTTAGAATTAAGTTTCATTAGTAATTTGGAATTAGAATTAGGGTTTTTGTGTCAATTAGAATTATGGTTTATTCCTAGTTGTCTATATAAGCACGGTATTGGTTTTTTCTGCATCAATTCTTTGGTGGCATTGCATTTCCATGTCATGTCTAATTGATTCATCTCTAGTTTGTTTAAAGTATATGTTAATATCTTCTTCCTCTGTCTCCTTTGTTTTTGTTTTCATATTTCATAGGTGGTTAAAAATTAGGGCTTGTATTGAGTGAGCTGGTTGAAAATATTGTTGGGATACCTTCATTGGTTCTTAGAGCAATTATTGGGATTCTTTGCATACCTTTCAATTATATTTGGTGCCTGTATGAAAAACAGTATGAGATTAAAAATACAAATGTGGGGTTAATTAGTTGAGTTGTTCATGGTTGAGCATATTTTTTCCTGACCAGGCTTATTCATTCATTAGAAGGTTTCCACTACTTATTATAGAAGTTCAAATCTGTCTCTACTGAAGAGGAAGCACACAGAGAGAGTGATAGTTTAGCTAGGGAACTGAGCAAACTGAGCATTGTTATTGCATGAGCTTTGTATCAATGTATGCTCCTTGTAGGACTTTTATTGTTTTGCAGTGTTTGTTTTTTTGGTAATGCCAACTAATGAGAAGATTTTTTTGTTCTTCCCTTTTATTGGGAAATTAAAGCAAACCATTGTCTTGAACACGGTTCACTCATCAATTGAGGGTCAAGCTTGTTTGAGAGCAGCCAAAATGACTTCAGCCCTTCTAAATTTCTTTATGAAGGTATGTCAAACATTTGACAAGTTTTCTTGTTTCACTCCTACTTTGCTCTTCCTGAGTGGTTCAAGTATTTGACATAGATGTCAAAGTATTCTCTCTCAACTCCTGACAGGAAAATCATTGTCCTGAAAATGGTTCCTTCATGAAATGAGGGCGGGCTTTTGTTGACAATGCAAAAGAGGTTTTTAATTGTTCTCCTCATCACCTATTTATTTTCTATAAGAGCATGATTAGGGTGCTTCCAAATACATACTAGTTGTCTTCTCTGAATCTTGGTTTCCCTATTCATTAGTGGTTTAAGTGGGCTAGATTTTGAACTTGGTCTTGTGATGGTTTAGTCATGTTTAGAGAAAGACGATCAATGCAAAAGTGAGAAAGACCGAGTTGATTCAAGTGAGGCAGCAAAAAAAGGTAAATGAAGACCAAAAGTAACATTAACGGAAGTAGTAAAAAATGACATGTCAATTAAAAAAGTAACAAAGAGTACTTTGGATAGAATAGAATGTTGGAAAAGAATACATGTGGCCGACCTTGACTAGTTCTGTTGAAGATCCATAGCCGACCCAGAATTTTGGAACTAAGGTTTGTTTGTTGTTGTAGTTGTTGTCTTGATCAGATAATGGTTAGAAAATGTCTTTTGTGCTGATTAAGTTTTCAAATTCACGTGGCCTGTATTTGATTAGTCTTATATTGTGCTTGTGCTTTCTGTTGTAAGGTTGCGTCAGGATGGGCTGACCTACCTAATAAACGTGATGATTTGCTGTGTCATGTCATATGCACAATTTCACTTAGTATTTTGGGTGCTTTGTAGTGGATGCATTCCTGCCATATGGAAAGATTCTGGCATTAGAGAAACTTAATAGAAGAAAAACTAATGGTGGATTCATCTCGAATTTGTAAAATCAGCAGGAGACAGTTGTCCATCTTTATTTGTTAAGTAAATAAATTATGAAGATTGCCTTGCCCCTAATCATCCCATATATCCTCCTAATAGTTTCTGGAACAGAGTTGTTAGTCACACACACTTCGATACAAATTTAATTCTATTTCTCCCATCTTCCATGCATCATATATTTGAAGCCTAGTACCAATTCCTTTATTGTGAGACCGTCAGTTCTATTAGGTCGAAGCTTAGTTGCAATTTTTTTAGTTTCTTCTGAAATGCGTTCTGAAGCATAAGTCCAACTCGTATTTAATAATTTGACTGCTTTGAATACAGGTAGATTTTGCACTTGAACCTAATGAGATTTTTAATCACAGGACAAGGCATCAACAGCATCACGTGATGAAGATTACTGTCAACGTCGAGATGAACAGCGCTCAGTGTCGAGAGGATCTCCTTTCTCTCAAAGGGAGTTCAGAGCACGCCAAATTAGTCCTGATCCTTTTTATCTTGACAAATCCAATTTGAATGACAAAAATTTAGAGCCTAGTCCAGTTTTGTGGATAGGGTTTCCATCATTATTGAAGGTTGATGAAATGATCTTGGGGAAGGCTTTTTCACCATTTGGTGAGATTGAGAAGATTACTGCATTTCCTGGTCGTAGTTATGCCTTTGTTCGATTCAGGAGTGTAATGTCAGCTTGCAGGGCAATCCCCGTGTACATATTTGTTTTGCAAAGAATGAAGCTGGCTCATCCAACAGTGGAAGGAGCTCAATGAACTCCTCACTGTCGCCACATTTCAAGTCAAATGTTCGCTCAGGATCATCTGAGAACTTTCGGCAGGATAGGAATTTTGGGAGCTTATCTGGAGATCTTGGCGTAAGATCTCCTCAATTTGTATCAGATATGGATCCTAGAGATTCTGATGCCTATAGTTTTAATAGGAAGCGCACTTTATGGGCTGGTGGAAACGATACATCTGAGCAGAGAAGGTTTGGAGAAGTGGATTCTCTAGGACTATCACAGGACATCTATGAACATCACAGTAGTCCTACTAGAGAGAGACATTCACATGATTATCCTCAGAGATTTCATCAAACAAGTCCATTCTATGATGAGCCATGGGACTTACCAGAAGATGTCCAATTCTTTCATGGAGCCAAGAAATTGAAGACTAGCTCCTTTCCACCTGAAAAAGACCTTCCAGAGCATCCTTTTTCTGATTTTGAGCAAGAGAAACATATGTTCCCTAAGGTATTCTCTGATTTTCCCCAACCTGAGGCCTTTGATAGGAGCTTTGAGGCTGTACCTGTTGGGTATAAACCGATCCCTCATCGCACAATGAATTTAGTTGTACCTCATGGAGAAAGGAGTGATCACTGGAAAGAATCTTATGAAAATTTCCAGATGGGTTCCGGTTCTCTGCCATCAAATCCTATTGAGAAAAAAGGATTTACACCTGAATCTGATCAGTCTTCTATGACCGAATGGAAATGGGAAGGGACTATAGCAAAGGGAGGAACTCCCGTCTGTCGAGCTCGCTGCTTTCCTGTGGAAAAATCCTGGACATGATGTTGTAAGTAGTAAAAACATTCTTAATTGGAGATTTCTGGATAGTTGTCATGATATGTTTTAAACAGGAGTGTGGATGCGAAAAGGACCTCCACTTGCCCGTTTGTTTTCCTTTTGCGCCTGTCTTCTTCTATAGTTGCTAAAAGGCTTTGACTTAGTTTTATACAAGTAAATGCATTAATTTCTATCATGTTATTCTTTTATCTGTAAGTACATAAGTTCATTGAAGATGCATTTAGGTGCCCCATGGAAATGGAAAATATCCGTTTTGCTCTCCATAGAATCCCAGTGTTCAATGAATATAAGGGTTTCTGTATATGATAATTTGTTCTGAAATATTTTGTTGATATAGTAGTATGTTTTAATTCTGTGGGAAATTCAAATGCAGTTATGTAGTTGCTGCGACTATAGAACTCAGGGTAGAGGATACGGATGCTCTTTTTCTTTTTACCACCTAGCTGTTGAACTCCCACTCCCACTCTTAACTCATTTTTAACAACTCTAATATTGTGCTGCAGGCCTGAATTCTTAGATTGCACAGCAAGAACTGGTCTGGACATGCTCTCAAAGCATTACTATCAAGCGGCTAATGCCTGGGTTGTCTTCTTTGTACCAGAAACTGATGCTGACATGGGATTCTATAATGAATTCATGCATTATCTTGGAGAGAAACAGCAAGCAGCAGTTGCTAAGTTGGATGAAAAGACCACCTTGTTTCTTGTACCCCCATCCGACTTTTCACAGAAAGTACTTAAAGTACCTGGGAAACTGAGTATCTCTGGTGTTGTTCTGAGGTTAGAGCACCCTGGTTCCAATTTTGGGTCTCTTCACCATCAAAATGAGAAAAATAATACAAATGTAGTGCCCATTAACAGGGATTCATCATACACAAAACCATCAACACCTATGCGAGCTATTCCTCAATTAGCAGGAGTTCCCAATGTATCTTTTTCAGGGAATGTGGTTACATCAGCTCCACCTGCATCATTTTCAGGTTCTTCTCATTCAGTCAGTGGTATTTCCGACTCTTACAATGGGAACAGGCATGACTATCCACCACGTCAGGGAAACCCTATGTTGGGACAAAATTTCTCTTCTCACCATCCGCATAATTCAATTTCTGGTACCAGAAATGTACCATCACGGGCATCCAATAGTGCTGTTCCTGTTATTCAGGAGCATCATTCAGTCCTGCCAAACAGAATGCAAGAAAGTCATTATAAAGGTGGAATTTCTGGTATTCCATTATCTGGAAATAGCAAGTCATCTATTCAGGGAACCCAAACTTCAGCTTCTATGTCTACGCCTATTGGAGCCCTGCAACCAGATCAACTTGCACAGTTGGCATTATCTCTTCTTGGGCAGCAGAGACAGTCTGGGAGTACTCCAAATCTATCTATGGGTGATGATTTTAGGCAGATAAACACAATGAACGAGTCTGACAACCCATTAAGAACATCCCAGAGATATGTTCCACAGAATAATCAAGTTAATTCTGAGCTTTCAACATCGCATTTTAGTCAAGTTCAACAGTTTCAGCAGCCACAACAGCGGACATCAAATGCACCTGTAGCACCTCACATGGTTCAAAGAGAACTTCAGACAGCAGCTCAGGGAAATCAACTTCTGCAAAATAATACTGCACAGGAAGAGGCAGAAGCAGAAACAGATCCACAGAAACGACTGCAGGCAACATTACAGTTGGCAGCTGCTTCAACAAGGAAAAGGAAGTTGACCATCTGTGCATGAAATGGAAATTACTTTTTAGGAGAAGGCTACAGTCTATATATTTTGCAAAGGATCTTGGTATTTACAATTATGTATAAATTGCAAATAGGTTCTGGGTTTTCTAATCAGCTGCTGACTGACTGTATCTTGATTTTTTTTTTTTTTTTAATAATTTTTTTTATGATCATGCTACTGGTTTTAAGTTTCATTCTGACTTAACTGAACAGCTAGTTTTTATGACCACTATTTTTGGAAGAAATTGAAGCTGCCAGCGTCCTTTCCTGCTTAGTTGCATCATGAAGTGTACATACTTTTTTTGCGTTCTTTCTTGTTATGATAGGGGTACTGTAATCGGTTTAAATAACATGCAGTCACTATTTTTAAGGGGAAACCCCATTGTTTATGAAGATATGGGCTGACCCACAACTTTACCAACAACTTTACTATGGGAAATTGACTTCTTATCTGAGCTTTGGGGCTGAAGGGCCTTTAAACTATGGTGGGGTTGTAAAGAAAGAAATAACACTAACAACCAACGATCCGATTTATTTTGCGCCTTTATCTCTGTGCATTCTTTTAACCCTTGATGAGGAGTTCCAAATCTCCAGTGAACGCTTAGCAAGTCAATTTCTCCATCCAAATAGCAAATCAATGACCTTTTTTCAGTAACAAACACTAAATCCCAAACGATTGAAAAACAAAGCTTTACAGATGATCTATTGTCTCCCCACTACATCAACACACACAACACTGCTTACTAATGTATAACCCTGCATAATGAGGTTCTCGTAAATAAGGATGTTTCCCCAAGCCGCCGTCCAAATAACCAAGTAAAGCCACCATGTATAACCTCACTCCACTTCAACATCTATTTCATTCTATCACAGCCCTCTCTAAGAGGTATATTAGAGTAAATAATACTAAGAAATAAGGCTACCAACTCTAACTCCCAATAATTAAAATCCCAACGAAATCTTACATCCCATCTCATCCGTTCCTCCTCTGTTTATCTCACCCACAAAGACTCCACTAACTTGTTTCTATTTGTTGAAAATACAAGAGAAGATGACTCATCCTCAAAGGTTGATCTCCACACCAATGGCCATGCCAACACCGAGTCAGACTACCAATTCCTACATCCAAATGGGTGTACTGTAAAATTTTATCCCACTCTACGCCATACTTCAATGCAATACATGCCTTCATACACGTGTTTCCTCCACTCCAAAGCGTCAAAGCCACTTACCCAGCAAAGTTCGGTTAAAAATTGCAAGCTTCCTAATATCCAAGCTTCTGTGAAGAACAAGCATACAAACCATACCCATCCCACCAAATGTTGTAGAACGCACCTCCCTCACACCCACAAGAAGTATAATCTCTCAATCCTTTTTGCCACATTAGCTAGGATGGTAAATAAGGATAAATAATAATTAGGAAAGCTCCACAAGTAAAGTCTCTTCCAACTAGATAATTTACACTCCTCCCTCTCTAGAATAGGAGTCCATATTGATTTCAACTTGAAAATAGGTCCCTAATATCGAGATCTTAGCGTGCTTCTTGTATGTCATGATCATTTACCTAAAATATAGATTTTTATCTCTCGTTATCCCTTGAGCTCAAATTAATTGGTATAAGTGACCGTGACACAAGAATCATGCAGAGATTTAACGAGATGAGCTCTATGTTACATTGTTGAAAATCTAAATTTTAATAAATGGTAATGCACTGATTAATGGATGAAAATGATTCCTTAGCTGCAGGGGTACGGCAGTAAGTTTTTAACAGTTGCATGCAGCCATGTACCAGCAAATGTTTACCATTGTAAGAGTATTCCTGAGATTCTACATGAGGACAGGAAGAATAAGAAAGAAATTTGACAAAAAGACACAGAAATGAGAACATCTGCTTTGAAATTAATTTCTTGATAATAAGCAAAAAATTATATGCAATCTAAACATAGCCTTTTGGGTTTTTTGGGGTGGGGGGGGGGGGGGGGGTTGGGGTTATCATGGCCTTATTACCCAAAATATCATAGAAATACACAAAAAGAATATAATGAATTCTGCACAAAAAATTTATTGTAGTGCTATACACATCAGGTAGGAATATATGACAATATTGATGCATGAATTTGGTGTTGGAGAAGTGTTAAATCCTAAACATAGAAAAAGGTCGATGAATCTGTTGCATTTGCTGTCTCTGCAAAGAATTGATCAAGCTTCAATTACTGAACGAGGGGGCTCAAGATCTTTCTCTTGGAGGGAATTTCCTTTCAATTGCTGCATTTGCGATGCCAAAGTGTCATCTAGTATCTACCAATTAAAATAAAATCAGATGAATGGTATAAGTTTGTGAAGAAACATGAGAAATAAAATAACTACACTAGTGCAGCACCCATCATAAACTTGAGCAGATACAAATTGGCTCAAAAGAAAAAGATAACATAATTTGAACCAATTTATGACAAAAAGAAAAAGATCAATCTCAAATTGGCTCAAATTCCATAGCAAAGCAGTAGGAATGCAAATGGAAATTGAAAGATAACATACAGGACATGGCTCCATATGTTTCTTCCAAAATCTAAGAAGCCCTAGCTCGGAAAAGAAAAGAAAATTTTATCATCATTTCACTCCTTAGCAACATCAAGAGGCTCTGCCTGCTTGGTGAGCATTGTTGCTCAAATGGACAAAGGTAGATAATTTTTTCCCATTAATCCCTGCAATGAGCTCTATTGATTAATTTTGTTGCGTCAACCACCAGGTACTTACCACTTCAAGTTTTTACCACAAAAAAAGTAATCATCATCAAAAACATCTACTTGGCTACTATCACTTATTAGTAAATCAAAAGCACACAATTTGATTTAAAATATCAGTAAATGGTAAGGGACACGATGTGGATCTTCTAAAGATGCTTACCTCCTGTCTTGTCAAACTTCTCTCACTTCTAGCCTTTATTATGCGTACAAGCAACTCATTCACGAGCTCTAAGCAGTCTTTTGTTGGAGTCGCCACATTCATGACATGAGAAAGATATCTGCAAATAAAGCCAAGGTAAGTGAAAGCATTGAGAGGGTTAGAGCTCAGTTTAAAATTTATTAGTTACTTCTTTAAAAACAAAGTGAACTATTATTAATAACTTTGAACTAACTTGACAAAATTTACATTTGTGTAGTACCTCAGCTTAGTATATGAATCAGAAACACCATAGCAGTCTGCAAATTCAGTCAACAACCACTTCCAAGGTCCCTGTAACCGCAAGTTCCGGGAATGAAAATGCTGTGCACGCATTGCTGCCTCCAGCAGTAAATCATAGGCTAGAGTTTCTACAACAGGTGCACTCTGTAACATGTGAAGAAAAGACAGATTGAAGTTAGATTTACACAAGCAAGCAGAGACACCAGCTCCCTGCCTCACACTCGCATATCATCACTTGTACCGCAGTTTGTTATTCTACTAATGGAAACTGAGCACAATCTAATATAAAACACAATAAGGTAGAAACTGTTCCACTTATAGAGCTGCAATGATCAAACACACGCATACTATCGGATCCAACTTGGAATATGGATAAAATGAATAGTACTTATTTCCAGTCCAACTCCTAACACAGATGAAATTACTGAATCCATAATCTCTTTGAATTCTGGTAATAAGATTCTGATATCTGACACATACAGCGTCTGAAACAATTCACATCCTTATAAATATTCGTGTTACTACAGGAAAAGCAAAAACAAAAAGCACAACAACAATGACAAACTTAAGATGTAATCTTTAAAATATCACTTAATTGAGCCTTTCTAAACAAGTTTCATATGAAGTAAAAAGTATAAACTAGTAGTTCGCACTTTCATAACTGAATAATATTTAAATCATTCAACTGTCCATGAATATGTTATTTTACTATACTGGAAAGTGAAGATCTGTGGTAGTCAGATCAGTTGAGCTGAAGGACATGAAACCTTTATGTCATTAGTCTCATTGTTTGTGATTGTACTCCCAATAAAAAGCTGGATCTTTCCAACACATTCTTGATCTTCATGGTATATGGCCCACCACCTAATTCTGTCACTCTGCATGGTAAGACAGCCACAATAAATACCATAAGGATTGTGTAAGATAACCTCTATACCTATATGAGATATTGAAGATGAACGAAGGATACGTACAGGGTTGTCAGTAAGGGATGAAACTGGAATTGTAGTTCGACCTTGGACTGATTTTTTTGTGTCTTGGACTTCCACCAAAAGCGCATCCCCTTGGCTCTCCGGGTAACTGAAATTACATACATGTGCAAGATCTCCCTCACTACTCATTGCATAACATTTATCTCTAAAAATTCAAGTGAGATCCTTTAAAGGGGTTCACCTATGGTCTGGCTGTTGTAACCTATGCTTCAGAATATAACATAACAACCTTAAGTATGTACATTGTTCAAAAATCACCACTAAACAAGCATAAAAAAGGACATGCTTTAAGTCTAATGCCAATATAACATCAAAACCTATTGGGTCCAATTTTTACTACTTTTCAACATAAAATCAAAAGCCATTGACCCAATTTACAATTCTTTCCATTAACACCATCATATTGTTAAGAATTTTCAGACAAATAAGTTTCGGTGTTTAAAATCTGGATCCTGTCAAGCTTGTTTATTATCTGAACTGAAAGAATATTAAAGCTGGCCACTTCCAGGGCACAAGCAATGGTACGTACAAGACATGATAATAATAACTACTTACAAGACATGGCAGTCACCACTTCCAGGGCGCAAGAAAATAGCAGAACCTGGTTCTACTTCAGCATCTTCTGTAGCACTCTTCAATTGAAATAAGCATGATAGTGGCTCTACAAGCATGAAAAGATAATTATGAGAAGTCTACTGAAACAATTTAGTGTGCAGTTTTAAAGGTATAAAAAATCCTTAATATTGTTAAGGTATGTAAGATTGACATGAAGTGAAAACCACTAAAAGCATCCTGAGGAGTATAATTCTTTTAGCATTTGATCTCTGGGGATTTGAGGATTATGATTGAGAAAGGTACAAAATGACATGCTCAATAAATTGTTACAAAATTTTAAAGAGTATGATTTTGATTCTAATAAGATCTAGAGTAACATTAATGGAGCTAGTCGCTTGTATTATTTACTATAGATGGTAGATTTACTGGAAGCTTCATTATCTTAGGCTCAACGAGTGTATTTATAGTCACATTTATAAGTAAAACATATTACAAAATATTTCTTAGAACAAACCTTCTGATGTCACTGAGAATGAGGCAATCTTCAGAGAATTCATGCCAGTTTTCAACAGTGATGAAACATGCCGAACATACTCTGCCACCGCTTGCATGTAGATTGCACCTCTCTGTGAATATGTGCTCTTAAGCTTCCTCCTTGGCATTACTCGAAGTTTCCTCACTGACATTATCCAAAAACTTCACTTTAGTTCTAATTAAGAATACATTTTAAAGGATCTAAATCTAAAGAAGAATTGCTTTCTTCACATGTTCTGTTTGGAAAATGATAATAGCAAATTCATAATCAGTATAGAATCCGTTAAGAAATTTTAAGAAATACTTGAACATATTTAATGTATATATGGACCTTCAAAGAAATAGAACCATAGACAAAGCAAGTATACCAATTAAGACAATCTAAATCAAGTTATAATCTTGTGGTCTTCTATATCTAGTGGGATGTTATGTAACTCGAAACACATCTTTCCACATGGTTAATTTGAATATAAAACTTTGTACAGTTACAACAATCAGATTTTACCTTCCACTCTTATTTTTCCAACAACCTTCTTTGTCTTTGAACCGCATATTTGTTCAACACTCTTGGTAGTCCTGCCTTCCATTGGTTGTGCAGCTCGGGGTTGTAACAAAAAATTGTGTAAACTATACAATCAGAGAACAAGGAGAAATACTCAATAAAAGTTGTAACTAGCCATGACCTAAACAGTTATATTAACTTTCACCAGCATCAGCCAAAGATAACCTACCCAAAAGCACTTCTGAGAACAATACACTCATCACGTAGAAACTCAGGTGCTTCTGTGCAACCTGTTGCCCATGCATTTAGACATTAGCGTATACAAGCATCATAAGAAATCAGTGTTTGCCAGGCATACTGACTACTGCAATGATTCAATTGAAAAACAATAATTTTAGGATCCAATATTGACATAGAAATAAAATTGGTTGAAGTTGATAAAATAAAGAGATGTTACACACAAAATGATTAATTTTTGTGGATATAGCAATAGACAACAATCTCCTAATTACTATTATCAAATGGAATTTCACATAGATTGTACCTGGTGTTATAATATGGTGAATGATCCAATTGGCTGGCTTGAAAATATGAAAATTGCGTTTCCTTTTCACCACTTATGGATTTGTTTACTCTGCAATACAAGATGGAGGGAGAAATAAAGAGCAACAAAATGTTCAAGTTGTTAGAATAATGGTAAAATGATTAAATTCACCTTAAGCTTTTTTGACAGATTATAATTCATGGTATCAAGCAGGTGGTCCTAAGTTCGAACCATGTCTCCACTCAACCTCCAATTTAAAAGTGAAAATTCCACATATTAGGCCACACATAAGAAAGGTCTAATGAGGTTAAAAACTACAATATCTTTCCCCAAGTTCATTGGTTTCAAAGGACTCTGATTTCCATTCTTCTAAACCTTCTTTACATTCAAAAAATCCATCTGATACTCTTGTTGGGCATAACCCTTCATCAGGTAGATCAATTTCTGACAAACCTTCAGAAGCTCTCCGCTGTTGACTGTCAACCTCGACCACAAAGCTTCTCTCTTCTCGTCCGATATCAGCAACAATGGGAGGTGCACTTGGAGTTCCCAAATCCTCTAAACCTTGCATACTTCCATGAGTTGGAGGACCCAAAATTAAAATCATCACCAACATAAATTACAATGAGAAAGAAACATTCTTTATTTAACAGTCTTTTCAACTGTCTTAAATGTTAATAATAGTACATCAAGTCCTACATGTAGATTGAATAGAACCCGTTTATGAAGTTCAGTGCCACCACCACTTGGGGCTGTAGTGGAACCCTTCTGAGCACATTTTCTGGTACCCAATTCACCATCAGTAGTATATCTTCTGAAATTTTCAGGTACTTCAATCTTAAGCTTTTCCTTGGACAACCCTCCTTTATTCAAAGAAGACCCATGTGCTCTACTGAAATTTGTACTAGATTTAAAAGTGTGACCAAAAATTTCTTCATCATTATAGCACGGTAAGATTGGCTTATCCAAGAAATCAACTTCTTCCTCTGAATCCAAGTAATTAGTATCCTCCTCGTCCGGAGCCGAAGCTACGCTCTCATATTCATCGTCGTCGTCGAGGCAAGGAGTGACCAAACTGTGTGGTGCCAGCAGGCCACAGTGGAACTTGAGAGGAGGCAATACATGGGGAGACCTGAAAGTCTCACCATTGAAAGATCTGTGTGAAAGAGGAGATTTTGGAAATGGGTCACATCCAATCTTCTCTGTTAGAGGAGATCGAACTAGTGGGGGTTCTTCCACTTCTAAATCTGATCCCTGAAAACCCAAAACTCAAAAAATGAAAAAAAGTCATAGATCAAAATGAAAGTGAAAAAAGCAGATTAGAAATAGACCCATAATTTGAAATAGAAAGAAAAGGGAGAAGAGAACAAAACAAAGAATAAAGAACTCAAATTTCTGAAAAAGAGAGAATAATTTTTTTCAATACAAAATGTAGCTGTTTGACCCACTTGATTGCGCTTTCATCCAGGCCTTCAGTGAACATCGTGCTTTTTGGTTTGAGAAAAAGGGTTTGGAAATGAGCAAAGCTTGATTGAAAGGAGAGGAGAGGATCGGAGAGTAGAAGTTGAAGAAGTAAAGAAGAAGAGAGAGCGTGGGTATGGTGCTTTGGGCTTTTTTTTTTAATGCAACGGCTAGTTTGACATTTTCTTGTTTTTCAAAAAATGGGAGCTTTTGGCCTCAATTATTTTAAATTAAATTCAAAGTGTTGATTAATGTGATCATGGGCTATGGCCAGATTGGATGCAGCTTTTCCATTTTACCAGTTTTACTGGAGTTCTGAAATCGCCACCAATCTTAACTAAAGAGAGGCTCCACATTTATAAGTTACACCTCTTTTCACTGCCGTTGCCTATTGAATTACTTGTTCCATGTGTTGTTAACAGGCCTACCAAAATTCATCTCAATTGAATATTGTTTCCAATTTGATATATAAAGTTATAAATTTATCTTTTATACATAATTTTAAATACAAAAACTTAAATTTTAATTCTTTTATAGATGAGATATTTATTGATCTAAACTCATCTTTATAATTTACGAGTATGAAGAGTAAAAGTGAAAAATCTAACCCAATAATTCATTTGTTAAAATTCGCATCTAAGTGAAAAATATTTAGTGGTGTAAGATTGTTTAAAATTACATCTAATATTATGATTCTAGTGTCCCATATTGCTTAAGTATAAGTTTAAACATGTGTATATAAGCTCTTGGACATCCTCCTTTTGCAAGCTAATTTTCAATGGTGAGTTCTAAAGAAGGACAAGGCGTCGTTCTGGTGCTCATGTCTCAATGGTGAGTTTTACCCATGGCAAACCGTGGTGGTAAATATTGTTTCAGTCTCTAAAGTTCGTAGGAATTTTTATTTTTATGCCTGTTGATGCTCATTTTGGGAAGCCCAGTAGAAAGAAGAAGCCCAATAACATGGACAGAAAAGAGTTAGTAAGTTGGTAGAAAAACCATTAAACCCAAGTGGCAAGAATAATGGATCATAGGCCCATGAAATAAATAAATGGGTCTTAAGGAAGTAAATGGGCCTAAAGGAGCCCAGAGAGAGAGAAGTAGCAAACCCATGGGCAGTATGTGATGTAGAAAAGTGAGAAAAGGCCACAGCAAGGTCGAAGTAATACAAGCAAAGAAAGTAAAGGGTTGATGGCAAACCCATGAGCCCCAAGGATGAAGGACAAGATAATTGGGCCAGGGAAGTTCAAATAAGTTAATAAAAGCCCATGGGAATGTAGAGTTAGAAAAATGGTCAAGGAAGTCCAAGAAAAGCAAGTGGGCCAAGGATACCCAAGAGGAAATAAATGGGACAAAAGAGCCCACAAGCAATGTAATACAAAGCCCAAATGACCATATTGAGTCATTGAGAGAAGAATAAGCAGCAAGCCCGAAAAGGCTCAGTAGGCTGGGGTCAAATAACATCACAGTAGGAATGGCAGAATGGAACGGCAAGAAGTGGTAGCAAAACTGTAGAAATGAGCAAAAGGGTAGGCTGAAGGACGAAAAACCCACAATCAAGCAAAGCCTAACCCCTAAAGGGAGTGGGCCATAGAGAATGAGGAATTAGAAAGTAGCTCACGCCATAAGAATTCAAGGATGGGCGGCAGAATGTGCAGAGGAGCTTCTAGACCACGGCAAACGCAGCGGGCAAGTTTTGGACACACGCAGAAGTTAAACACGCGTAAGGCCCGTACTTCACCAACCTGTACCCAGCCAACAGAGGAGGTGGTAAGTCATGGGTTAGAGGTAAGAAGGTATGGTCTGGCAGTGTGGAAAGGGGAAAACCTATTCTGAGATTCCTGCTCAGGCTCTTTTGGGGGAGATGTCTTACTGAGATGACATATCAACCAAAAGAAGTAAAGATAAGTTGGAATCACTAGGTGCATGCCATGAGGGATGGAGAGAGAAAAGGCACCCACACCTTAGTAGGTAAGAGTGCCACGGCAAACAAACGAACAAAATAGCCTTCTTTGTCTGGTGATGGGGAGAGGCACAGCCAGCATAGGTAAGTGGTGTTGGCTGAGCAACTGATAGAAAGTAGCTCACACCAAAAGAATTCAAGGATGGGTGGCAGAATGTGCAAAGAAGCCTCTAGACCACGGCAAATGCAGCGGGCAAGTTTTGGACACACGCAGAAGTTAAGCACGCGCAAGTCCCAGACTTCACCAACCTGTACCCAGTCAATACAGGAGGTGGTGGGTTATAGGTCAGAGGTAAGAGGTAAGAGGGTATGGTCTGGCAGTGGAGAGAGGGGAAAACCTATTCTGGGGATCCTGCTTAGGCTCTTTTGGGGGAGATATCTTGCTGGGATGACATACCATCCAAAAGAAGTAAGGATAAGTTGGAATCATTAGGTGCATGGCATGAAGGATGGAGAGAAAGAGGGCACCCACACCATAGCAGGTAAGAGTGCCACGGCAAACAAATGAACAAAATAGCCCTCTTTGTTTGGTGATGAGGAGAGGCACAGCTAGCACAGGTAAGTGGTGTTGGCTGATTAACTGACAAACCAATGGTGGTCGGCAAGGACACCCAGACCAGATAAAAACAGTTAAAGGCTAAAATAGTAAAAGTCAGTCACAGTAGGCACTATATAAAGGACCCTTGCTGTGCACAGCAGGGGGCAGTAATAGTAACCTTAAGGAGAAAATCACAACACAGAAACAAGTACTGAGAAAAGGAGAGAAAAAGAAAGAAAAAAGGAAAATTAGAAATAAGGAAGGAAAACAAAGAGATAGAATGGCAGGTATGCACCAATAGGTTGATCCCTTCTCTCCCTCTAAAAGTCTTGCTCTCTGCGAAAAGTAAAAGATTCTTTTGGGCACAAGTCATTCAAGTCCGCTTCCCTCAAAGTGATTAGTTTCTACGGCAAGATTTTCCCTGTGAGATTATTTGCATTGAGGAAAACGGTTTCTCTCCTTGGTCTTGGTCCTGTGACATAACTTGGCATAAACAGATTGATCTTTTTCTTTCTTTTGCTAACTCGTGTCTTACCTATTTATTTCCACCATTTTCTTTACAAGGTGTTTCTTATTATTGTGATTATCATTTTAACTGGTGATTATTTATTCACTTTGTCTAAAGGCAAAAGTACTTTCTTTTATTATTATTATCATGTCTACTTGCCATGACTGACCCGAAGTAGCTCCGCCTGCCATGGGCATGTGAACGAAGTTCTTGGCAAACGAGGCATAGTTTGTGCACAATCTGAACCAAAGTGAGTTGCAGTTAGACTAGTCTCGACTCCCTTACTCAGAACACTTGGGCCCAGTACAACAGGAGGCAGCCCAGCCCAACATTGCAAAAAGGCCCACCACGATGTCTAAAGTCTAAAATTTTCCCTCTTTGTTCTTAAGCCATTGAAAATGCTTCTTTTAAAAAAAAAAAAAAAAAAAAAAAGCTTTTTGAATAGTTCAAGAGTGAAAATAATGAATAATTTTTTTTCTTTTTTGTAATATATATTTTTTAATAGTTTAAGAATGAAAAAAAAAAAAAAAAAAAAAAAAACATTCTAAAGTTTATTGACAAAAAGTGTAGCTTTTTCATAGCCTTGGGGGGGGGGGGGGATCTTTTTAAAGTTTAATGACAAAAAAATGGCAACAGAACTTTTGACATAGTTGGAACTGTAACCATTCAAGGTAACCATCTAAAGTTAGAGTTAGCAGATGATGATTAATTAACTCATTTTTGTCAATACAATGTGGAATTTCATTACTTAGCTACACTCACATATGAAAATTCCAACACCTATTGTTTGGTTGGTTGAGTTTAGAACCCCGAGCAAACTATCAAATATAAGCCAGAGGATGATGAAGTCGTGAAGGTATAAATATATGTTAGTTATTTGGGTTCTTTTGTGTGCGTGTGTGTGTTGAATTGGAACGTGTCTAGATTAACCCAATACACTATGTTTATCGAACAGGTTAAAGTGGGTCATATTTGTGTCTATCCAACATGAATTGTTTTTTAAGCATGCTACATGAGTCGTGTCATGTCAACCTGTTTAATAAATAGATCATGTTAGAGTTGATGGATTTTAACCTTACTATTAAATGGCTTGAGTTTAGGTTGATCCATATAGTTCAATAATTGTACT
Organism: Quercus robur; assembly: GCF_932294415.1. Classification (NCBI taxonomy): domain Eukaryota; kingdom Viridiplantae; phylum Streptophyta; class Magnoliopsida; order Fagales; family Fagaceae; genus Quercus; species Quercus robur. The sequence goes on from NC_065537.1 coordinate 26,259,295, forward strand.
TCAACAAAACATGAACACAACCTATTAACATGAATCGTCACCACCCTCTCTTTTTCCATGATTTACCAAATTCGACTACTTTCTAAAGTTAAGATAAAACCAACAAAAATAAGTAATTTTTTTTTACATGACTTTGGGATATTTTAGATTTGGAACATGTCTAGATCAACTCAATAAACTATGTTTATCAAACAGGTTAAAGTGGGTCATATTTGTGTCAATTCAACATGACTTGTTTTTTAAGCATGCTACATTAGTCATGTCATGTCAACCTACTTAATAAATAGGTCGTGTTGGGGTTAATGGATTTTGACCCTACTATTAAATGGTTTGAGTTAAGATTGATTCATATAGTTCAATAATTGTACTTCAACAAAACATGAACACAACCCATTAACACGAATCGTCGCCACCCTCTCTTTTTCCATGATTTACAAAATTCTGCTACTTTCTAAAGTTAAAATAAAAACAAAAACAAAAAAAACAAAAAAAGTAATTTTTTTTTACATGACTTTGGGGTATATTAGATATTTGCATCATTACTATTAAGGATATCAGATGAACTATTGATGTTTTGAAAATTTACACACGTTATTCATATCATCATATTTTTTATAATAAATTGAAAACTCGTCTTTCAGTATTTATTAATTGGGATTAAGTTTAAGCTTTTGGGTTCTGTACTCTTTCATATTTGTTTTGTTCTATATATGTTGTTTCTTTCTCTCTTTTTTATTTTTTGTTGCTAAAATATTATTTTTGTCTCTAAACTTTGCACGAATTTCGTATCTTGCTTATAAACTTTTAAATGTTCATTTTTCATTTCTAAACTATTGAAAATGTCACTTATCATTTCTTTATTTAGAATTTTTTTTTTTCATCCCTAGACTATTGTAAAAAATTCCTTTTCATCCATAAACTATTGAAAAAAATATCTTTAAAAATTTTAGAATGAAAAACAAAAATTTTAAAGTTTAGGGACAAAAGTGAAATTCATGCAAAGTTTAGGGCCAAGGGCCAATATGTAAAACAAGCCCAAATCTCCACTAGGGTTCTTTAAATATGATTGTTTTTGAAGAGTCAAGCCCAAAATTCAAAATGTGTGATGAACAAAGGCTAATGGTGCTTTAAAAAGAGAGAAAAAAAATCGAAATTACACTAACAAAAATGCTTTGAACATTAGGGCTAAAACTTTTCTCTACAGATAGCAAGAAGAGGAATTTGAGAAAGGTGATGAGGAAGAGAGAGAAAAGGCTCATTGGAACCACTATTTTCACTCCCAGCCCTTAGAATCATGTAACTCTTTGATGGTTGAATGGGTTGTTACTCTAAGGTTATGGTTGTTGACCAAAATGTGGTTTAGTTTTGTGTTTGATCTAATTGAGGGTTTTTAAACCAAGCTTAGGATGCTCTTGAGGACTGGTCTAAGCATAATAATTGAGGCTATGACCCCCCATGATGTTAAACTAACGGTAGTGGTCAAATTTGCTTTGTTTGGGGTAAAATGTTTAGCTAGCTTTTTGTATAATTAAGGAAATATTTTGACCAAGTATGATTGGTTGCATATTCTCAGCTGATTTAGCCCCTTGGGAAGCTCCTCTTAGTGGCAACAGAGTGGCAGCATGTAGCAAAGGTAAGCTAAGGGGCCAAACATGCTTTAGGGACTAAAACTGGTTTGGTCAAAAAGTTTAACCACAAACAACAAGAGCTAGAGGTCACTTTTGGATGAAAACTTTGAGTACTAGACCCTTTCCATTCGCTTTAAGTGTTGTTAGTATCCCCAGCCCACTTAGTAGCACACATATCTTTGGCTCATGCAAAAGTTCCAATAGAGTCCACCCATATCCTCCAAATCACACTCCCTCAAATTCCCATTATGTCACATGAGATTGGGTCATGCTTAAAAAAAACAAAATATAATGTAATACATGAATTGGGCCCATAAGAAGGTAGGGCTTGGTTGGAATTACACTTGTAGAAAATTTGTCGTGAAAACAACCATCAATACATTTTTTGTTTAGGCCTTGAAAATGCACATAGCACATGTGAAAAGGCTAGTTAATTAATTACTTAATTAATGTTCTTGAGTGATTCAAGAGTGTGGACCAAGAATCCAACAAATGGAAGAAACTATGGAGTCTAAAAGTCAATGAAAAGTTCAAGTTAATACTCTATAAAATTGCATGGGAATCATTCCCCTATAAATAAATTCATTAGAAGATGAACATATAAAAGACCCGACCTGCCCTCATACTACCAACACTGTGAAACAATGGTGTATATCTTCATTGAACATCCTTTTGAAACAATTGTATGGAGATACACAAAATGATCAATCAATCTCGAATCGATAACTAGGGAATTAGCATTAGATTGGATTAGATGCTTCCGTGAACCAACAAGAAATCTTGGTCTTCATAAAATAGAGGGAACACCATTTTTTCTCTTAGCTACAACTGTTTGTGATTGCATATGGTGGCACAAAGACAAGCTTGTCTTCAAAAATACCTCCACTTCCCCCTTCCTACTTGCTACATAAATAAAAAAGCCTTTTATTTCCACATTGAAGCATGCGAATCTAAAACCCCTAAAGAGCTAACCTTTGGTTCACAATCACATTCAAGATAGATGAAATTTAACTTTGATTTTACCATTCCACTCAGCAGTTTGTAGACTCACATAGTGCAATCTTATCCATCAAAATTGTTGTTGGGGATGTTTTGCATCAAGGGCCGAAAATGCTAGGACAAGCCCAAAACTCTCATTGGATTCTTTAAAATGTGATTACCTGGAAAGATTCCAGCCCAAAGTTTCAATATTCAATGAAAGAGGCTAGTGCTGCATCACAAGAATGAAATCTAAGTGCAAAACAACAAAGAGATGGAAAATATGAATAAGCTTTTGTTCTAAAGTTTTAGCTCTAAGGGTAAAACGTGAATTGGTTGTGTTTGATCTGATTTGGGGGTTTTAAATCAAGCTTGGGTCGTCCTTAAGGACTAATTTTTTGGCTAATGGCTAAAGTTTTGGACCACCAAAATGCTAAAATGATGGTTTGGTTTAATTTGCTTTTGTTTGGATAAGAGATTGGCTTGTTTTAAGCACAATTGGGGAATTTATTTGACTAGTCTAATTGGGTATTCTTCTCCAATCATTTAAGCTCATTGGAAAGCCATTCTTAGCCAAACTCTAGTCATTTCAAGTACTAGACCATTTCCATGAGCTCTAGGTGTTGCAAGTGTCCCCAGCCCACTTTGCAACACACATGATATGGACTCATGCAAAAGGCCTAAAAAAAGTCTCCAAAACACACTCCCATAAATTCCCTTTGTATTACATGGGCTTAGGTCATGCTTAAAAGAATAAAGTATAATATAATACATTAATTAGGCCCACAAGGAGGTCAGGCTTGGTCTAGTCAGGTTTGTAAAAAATGTGTTGCAAAAATAGGTATCTACAACTGTAATAGACCTCACTTACTCATTGGTTTGAATAGCAATTAAGTTTGCACTTCTTGCAATTACAACAGCTGCAAACCAAGTGATACCAAATTTGTAAGGGAAAAACCAAATTGATCCTATAACGGAGTGAAGGATGGTTGGAATGTAATATGTTATGATGATTTGAACATAACCCTTAATAAATAAAAGAGATAAATGGCTCACCACTCTATGGGATACAGAAACACCACCCAAAGAGATACGGAACCAAAACTCGCCACCCAAATAATCCACCAAAGGGACAAGAGTTTAAAAGAAGAAATCCATTTTTTGAAGCACAAAGCTTTTTAATTTGAAAACACACTATATAATATGCTTTTATTCAATTTAGCCAAATGACTTATATAATGCTTATAACAATACTCTAAGCATGGGAGAATGAAGTTAGCAATTAAAAACATTACATTTTTAAGACCTTGACTTATAGGAACTATAAACAAAATAAATGACTTGTTTGCCAAGGAGTACTAAAACATAAAAATTTAAATATTCCCTAGAAAAACCCCAATTAAATTTTATTTTACTTCATGGACAAATACCTATTAATCTTCAAATATCTTCTAAAATTGTTGGAAAATTCATTTAAAATAATAGGCTTATTTTTTGCCACTTTATTACAGTGTCGTCCCCTTCTTGAGAAAACTAGTCCTCATGTTTGAGTTCATATCCTTGCCTCGATCAATTGGATGTCCAATCATTCCTTTCCATGCCTTTATTTTCAACAATACATGTGGAACCGGTATGCTGCTTACCAATATTTTCTCGCTCACGATAAACCTAACTGAACAAATTCTGATTTGTGATTTTTTTTTCCCATACATCACACGTAACCAAGGTGAAGAACAAATCAGCATATTGATCTACTGATCCTTGATTTCTATCTTTACACAGTTTTTGAGGTCTTATCTTTGTAAGCAGTGAACCCCCTTGAATTACTTCAGGACATGGAGCCTTAATCTCAATTGATGGAACAAGATCAATATCAAATTTATAATTAGGAAATAAATACTTGTCAACTCCAAGAAAATCATCATGTGGATTTTTCTCTTCAAGAGATAATATATTGATACCCATCTGTTCTATGGCTAAAGCAATGAATCTAACCTTTGAATAATTATGTTCTGTAAAATCAACGGCCTTTTGTATTAGAACAAAAAAAAAAAAAATTATCATCATCATCATCATCAAGAGATAAGCATTTGAATCTTTCAATCAAGCTTTGATCATCATTTGGAACATGAGTTGCTTGTTCCTCGTAATTTTCCACAACTTTAAAATAAGCTATCTCATGTCCTTGGGTAGTCATCATTGGTTGGATATCAAAACTTTCAGCACCACAATTACCATCTTGATATTCTTTATTCAAATCATCTTTTGGTTCTTCTTCATGGTACAAATCAAAGATTGGCAAAGAATAACATCCACTACAACATCCTCTCTTGAGCAATCCTCACCATCTTCAAATACAATTGAACAAAAGAATCCAAAGGCCATGTACTCTCAATAGTAGATTCTGCAATGGAAATTGAAGAATCAACTTCTTTGCAAGGAATCACATGGTTTACCCTACAAATATGAATTGAGAGGCTGAAATTCGACTATCAAATTTATTCATCCTTTGATGAAGAACTTCACAAAGTTGTCTCATCTCAACAAGTTCAGATTGTACACTTCTTGGAGCCATCTTAAACAAGAATAAGCAAATTCGTCACTTTTTGACAGATTGACAATTGTTCAGTAAATTGTGAATATCTCACTCTAGAAAACTTGAAATCATGATCCGCTTTTTCTTGTTAGAAACTAGAGAGATAGACCTTTCCAAAAATATATGGCAAGATCACAAATTCCTCACGGGAAAATACAAAATTGACGAATAAGATGGAGAGACAGATCTGGAACATATCGAGAATAGCAACAAATCCAACAGGAAAAAAACTTGCTCTGATACCAAGTGATACCGAATTTGTAAGGGAAAAACCAAATTGATCCAATAAGGAAGTGAAGGATGGCTGGAACGTAATATGGTACAATGGTTTGAACAAAACACTTAATAAATAAAAAGGGATAAATGACTCACCACTATATGGGATACAAAAACATCACCCAAAGAGATACCAAACCAGAACTTGCCACCCAAGAAATCCACTAAAGGTTTAAAAAAAGAAATCCATCTTCTAAAGCACAAAGCTTTTTAATATGAAAATACACTATAATATGCTTTTATTCAATTCAGCCAAATGACTTATATAATGCTTAGAACATGGGTGAACAAAATTAGCAATTGAAAACATTAAATTTTTAAGACCTTGACTCACTCATAGGAACTATGAACAAAATAAATTACCTGTATGCCTAGGAGAATTAAAACATAAAACTAAATATTTCCTAGAAAAACCTCAATTAAATGCTATTCGACTTCTTGGACAAAATACCTATTAATCTTTAAATATCTTCTTAAATTGTTGGAAAATTCATTTGAAATAACGGTCTTATTTGCTACTACTTTATTCCGGTGTCACCAAGGTCTTAAGTTTGTCAACTGAAGGGGTGCTAATATTGTGATTGACCATTTAAAAAACCTATGAATTGAGATAGTTGACATGTCATAATTCATAATTTTTTTTTCACTTACCGATTAGAATGAGAACTCCACTAAATCACCACAAGCATACAAGCCCTTTTATACAAATATACATTTTAATTTTTCTTTTTTTTAGCCCATATTGCTAAATGGGCTGATGCAAAATTTAACTTGCCAGAACTCTTTTTATACTTACTTAGAGACCCCAACCAATCTCCACCCCTCCTTTGTGGCCTTTGCTGGGACTAAGGAAGTTAATGGACAGTTCCCTTTGTCATCCTAAATATCTTTTTAATAAATTTTACCCTTTTGAAAAAAAAAATGAAGAGTAAAAAAGAATATATGCAATGACCTTTTCTATATATATATATATATATATATATGTGGATAGTTTCAAGTTACACATGGTGTAACTCTAAGCAATGTTACACTAATCAATAGTTTTTAATTGGATGCAAATTTTGACAAATCTACCATTAGATTGTATTATCTTTGTATATTCTCCATACTTGTAAAATTTCAAGGTGATCAAAGATCAATAGCCATGTTATCAATCAATTATTTAAATTCAAGTTTTTGTAGTTTGAAATAATGCATAAAAGATTAGTTTGTGGATCGAATGGTAAATTACATTTGATTGACATAAAATTTAGCATACATGTTAAGAACACATAAAAAATGTAATTCAACGATTGGATTTTCAAAATATGAATTCAATAATAAATTACACCAAGTGTAACTTGAACCCAATCCATATATATATATATATATATATATAAAGGTTGAGTTCAAGTTACACCTGGTGTATCTCTAAGTAATGTTACACCACTCATTATTTTTTAATAAGACATCAATTTTAACAAATTCACCATTAGAATACATTATCTTCATATATTCTCCATGCTTACAAAATTTCAAAGTGATTAAATATCAAAAGTCATATCATCAATTAATTTTTTGAATTCAAGTTTTTGTAGTTTAAACTAATACATAAAAAACGTGTTTATGGATGAAATGGTAAAAACATCCGATTAGCATGAAAATTGACATGCATATTAAAAACATATAGATTATGTAATCCAACAGTAAAATTTCCAAAATATGAATTCAATAACAAGTTATTGGATGGTATAACACTGCTTATATATATATATATATATATATATGTATTGGGTTCAAGGTACATCTGGTATAATTCTAAGCAATGTTACACCACTTAATATTTTTAGTTGGATGCAAATTTTGACAAATCTACCGTTAGATTACATTATCTTCATATATTCTCCATGCTTACAAAATTTCAAGGTGATCAAATATTAATAACCATGTCATCAATCAATTGTTTAAATTCAAATTTTTGTAGTTTAAAATTATGCGTAAAAAATGAGTTTATGGATTGAATGGTAAATTACATTCAATTGACATGAAAATTGGCATACATGTTAAGAACATATAGAACATGTAATTCAACGGTTGGATTTTCAAAATATAAATTTTATAACAAATTATTGGGTGGTATAACATTACTTAGAGTTACACGAGGTGTAACTTGAACCCAACCCTATATATATATATAGAGAGAGAGAGAGAGAGAGAGAGAGAGAGAGAGAGAGAGAGAGAGAGAGAGAGAGAGAGAGATGGGTTCAAGTTACACCTAGTGTAATTTTACAAGAGTTACACATTTTGTGAACCATTGATTACTATTAGATCTAAGGATAAAAAAGCACTCATAGTAGTATTATTATTACTCTCTAAAAATTAGTGATTTACACGTTAACTCTTTTTATTAAAGGAAAAAGAAAAAAAAAAACCCACAGCATTAACTCTTTTATTTTATTTTTTTTCGTCCATATCGTTATCTTCTTCCTCTTGTCTTTCTTTCTGCACTATACTTTCAGGCCTCCACCATTCATAAAATTCTCAAGATAAAATTGTAAATACAAGCTATTTTTATTTTGTTTTGATAAACATGATTGCCATTTTGCCAACTCATTTATTTGTCCATCTTTGTATTATGTAGCCAATATGATGGTAAAGAAATAATATCACATTCAACCCTTAAAAAGCTAAATGTGACTCTTAAAACCATTTTCTTATGTTCGTTGTGGGACTAGTTGTGTGCTTCAACTTTTGGCGGTGTACATTGTGATTCTTTCTTGTATTTCTTATTCTAAAATTTTCCTAGAAGTCATTTAATAATCATCTGGTGTATTAATTCATTTTTTTTTCCTTAAATAAGAAGAGTTAATGCCTAAATCACTAATTTCTAGGGAGTAATAATGATACAAATATGACCACCGTACACTCTTGGTGCAATGATCACTCCATAAGTATAAGTACTTGTGGAGTGTGAGGGGTAAGGATCGGGGTTCAAGTCTCCAGGAGGGAGACATTAAAGTAAAATTTTTATCTTGTATGTATCAAAATAATAATGATACTATTATGAGTGTTTTTTAACCCTTAAATCTAATAGTAATCAATTGTTCACAAAAAGTATAACTCTTGTGAAGTTACACTAGGTGTAACTTGAACTCATCTCTCTCTCTCTCTCTCTCTCTCTCTCTCTCTCTCTCTCTCTCTCTCTCTATATATATATATATATATATATATTAATACACTATCTTTTCAAATAAAGCAACCTAATAGTAAATAAAATTTAATTTAGGTTTCATTAAATTTCCTTGAATTTTTTTTTTAATTAATATGTATATTCTACACTAAAAGGTACTTATTAAACAAAGACTAAATTACAAATTACACCTCTAACTTTGACTTAATTTTTAATTCGGTTCTTTAAGTTTTACTCATTATCATTTTAGTCCTTTAACTTTAATTTGTTTTCATTGTATTCCTTCCATCCAGTCCGCATTGGACAATATTAAACTAATAGCAAGATTGGACAATATTGACAGAATAGCTAAACTGAAAACATATTTAGGTTAAGGACTGGAAAAAAAAAAAAAAAACAAAAAACAAAAACTTAAATGACTAATTTGAAAATAAGTTAAAGTTGGGGGATGTAATTTAGAGTTTAAACTCGTTTATATAAAAATAAAATTTCTTGATCAAAAACTACCCCAAATTCCTATAAAATAAAATTTAAAAAAAAAAAAAAAAAAAGAGCCTTATTGTACACACAAAGTGCGTATGATGAGACTAGTTTTATATATAAGAGCTATCTCAACTAGCAGTTTTTACCCTTTCATAAGAAACGTAGGGAAATGCATGTATAGTATATGAACTGACAGAAGGTTAGAAGAAATTCTGTGCGCTCTTAAGATGTTTCTGAGTTTGAAATTGTATGATTGATTTTTCAATCAACCATTAGTTATATGTGTAGTTGGGAGAGCTTTTCCATTGTACCTACAGAACTGTATTCTTAATCACCATACGCATTGTGCATAGTGAGATTGGTACGATTTGCAGTCAAATGGTCTGCTGCCCCTTTCCGTTATCCATGATTCATCAGCTTGTGCTTGTGAGAAACTGCGACCTTGCCATGAGACGAGAAATAATGTCTCTCGAAATGATCGCTCAGTTGATGACATTGTTCTTTCTAGATCAAAAAATGTTTTGCATGAATAAGAAGACCAAAATCAAGGAAATGCATATGATCTTTTATTGAAATATATATCCTACTTTATTTTGAGATAGAACATAAAATAAAAATTACAAGGCGTTCAAATAACATGTAAAATTATACAGGTAAGAATGGTCTAAAACCAATAATCTAAGTTCAGAAGTTACGTTAGGTACCCACTCTGCTTAACAGAAGTCGGTCTTCTAAGAAATAACAAAATAAAAATTGTAGTTAACATGCATTATATAAAATTTTTTTTTTTTTAGAATTTTCTTGATCATTGCAAGGGGTCCTAATGAGTAGATATCTAATTATCAATCAAACTTTTTAAAATTTATTTGAGGAAAAAGAAATGGATAACATAAAACTTTCTAGATAAAGGGACCTGAATAAAGGATCACATTCAATCTGGCTTAATTAATAAAGGGACCTGAATAACATGATTGCTACACGTTTAATGTTTGTCACACATTCAGTTTGCAACAAGGGAGTCAATACCGTACCAGAGGTTATACCGGTTTGGCTAGCAGTACGATATATTTCGGATACCTGTCAATACTGGTGTACCATTTCGGGTTTACCGCTATTTTTTATATTTATAAATAAATAAATATATATTTATATGTATGTATGTGTGTGTATATATATTATAATAAATATGAAAGTTTACCATAAAACATTTTCACAATTCAGAATTAATTATTCATGGTTTTAGACTTTAGTATCAATTAAAAGAAGAAAAAAAAATACAATATAAAAAATAGAAAGCTTAAAAGTTACCATTGCATACTAAGAAAAACAAATAGTACTAATAAGTTAATGCAAATAAGTTACCATTCTACTCTAACAAAAATTCAAAAAAAAATTTCTGTACTAGCTGGCACGCTCTGTACCGGCTAGTATTGCCCAAAATTGGCCAGTATGGCCGATACATAGCCGGTACAGCCGGTATTTAAACCGGTACGAAACGTTGATATTTCGATACTGGTGTACATACCGGTATGGTACATACTGGCCGGTACGGTATTGACTACCTTGGTTTGCAACTGGAAAAAGTGAAAGTTCAAAAACGTGTACAAAACACCTTTGAAAGTTTAGACCCCCAAAAACTTAACTTAACCAATTCAAGCAATATGTCAAACAACTAGTGTGCGGAAACTTAACACATGCTATAATACGAAATTGGTTAAATACTATCTAAGCCATAACAAGATAAATCCACAGCAGATAATATAAAGGCAAAGATAGAGAGGAAGGAAGATGCAAACACAAAGACAACACGCGATGTGTTATCGAAGAGGAAACCGAAGTCCTCGGCGAAAAACCTCTCCGCCGCCCTCCAAGCGGTAATCAATCCACTAGAAAATACAGTTGGGATACAAGGACAGCAATAGACCCTCCAACCTAATCTACCCAGTGCACCTAAGCCCTCCAAGCTTCTTGCTCCAACGAGGTTGCGCCGAACCTTTTTCTTTTCTAGCTTCCCGGATTCCGCTACTAGACCATAGCATCAACCAATGAAGATTGGTTCCTTCCTAACTGCTTCCCAGAACTCCAAACAACTGTCTCACAGTGATGATGATGGTGAGAACCAGGTTTGGTATAATGCCTCTCAAGGATTTGACAATGGAGAGGAAGAGAGTTGAGGAATTTGATGAGACTCTAAGGTAGGGATTGTGTGTGAAACAATCTGGTTTTTCTTTAGGGTTTCTCTCTCAAAATTCTCTTTGGAAGCTCTCTTTCAATCGAGGGTAAAAGGGGTATTTATACTGGAGTGGGAGAGGAATGTGAAACGTCAGGTTTTACAAAACAGGGGTGGCTCGCGGCTTGACCTCGCGGCTTGACTAAGTCGCGAGATCCAGTCGCGAGTTAACCGTATGGCCAGTTGTCCTGTTTTGTCCTGTAGTGCTCCAGCTAGCATGACTGTTCATCTTCCAGCATGCTTGGCACGTGTGCAGCTTCTGGCGGCTTGCAGCCGCGAGTCCACCAGCGAGTCACAGCCGCGACTCTCTGTTTTCTTGCACACTCTTGAGTAATCTTCACTCTATCTCACTCACTACCCTTACAACAAACCCACCTAAAAATACAGGGTTACTAAATGCTGAATTACAAGCAAATTTGGCACGGAATAAAGCCAATTAGATGGTTGAATAAATTCAACCTTACAAAAAGTCTCCAAATTTCCAAGACTATAACTTTCCAAGTTTTGGATGTTCCAAATAATGGCCAAAGACTTGGTGAAATGTTAATAGGATTAAAGTCTTCTAATTGTGTCACACATTTTGAAGGTTGAAGGAATTTTGCCAGTCTGACCTATTAATGACTAATTGTAGTGCTATTGTTTTCTCTCACCTAAATTTTAAGAAACTAATTAAACTTTTCTTAGTTGATAATAGAAAATCCCCTAAAGCCCGGGTCTTTCTTTCTTTGTTTTAGTATTATAGAAATTCAATTTTTGTATACAAATTTTAAGAGATAAAACTATTAATTAAATTCTTTTAGCTGATAACTTTGAAAAATTATTTGCCTTCCCCTAAGCCCCGTTCCCCCACTTAACTACTAAAATAATATTACACACGTTTAATTATTTAGGAGAAAAAATTATGTACGGGTGAGTTGGCATGAGCTAGCACCGTACAGAGTCTCAATAAAATGAGAAAACAATGGTGACATGTACTTAAATGGATGTCGAATTATTTTAAAAGTGATGTAAAAATTTGTAGTATACCACTCCCTAGTATTGCTTTTAAAATAGTCATAGCAACTAAAATAGCTGAAATTGTATTTTTAAACTTGTGCCAATAAATAGAAAGTTGCAGGCGTGGGAGCTTTGATTCGGGATGAGGAAGGTAATGTTATTGGTGCCCTTAGCAAGAAGATTTCAGCCCCTCTCAAAGCAGTAGAAATCGAGGCGAAAGCAGTGGAGGTCGGTCTGCAATTCGCTAAAGATCTTAGCATACAAGATTTTATTCTTGAAGGTGACTCCCTTTTGGTGGTCAATGCTCTGAAGGAACTCTCTCTACCACCATCATCTGTAGCTGCTATTATTTCTAGTTCTTTGTTTGTTTCTCAAGAGTTTAGATAGGTTGTTTTTTCACATGTCCGTAGGTAAGGCAATAGGCCAACTCATTTATTAGCTTAATATGCTTCTGGCATAGATGATTTTTCAGTTTGGTTAGAAGAGGAGCCTTGTTTCCTTAACCAAGCTCTGATTCAAGATGTAACTTACACTTCTTTGGTTTAATAAAGTTTTTAGTATTTGCCATCAAAAAAAAAAAAACAACACTAGCTTATCACTGTAAATCTTTATTGACTAACAGGAAATATGAGTTTTATAGGAAAAATTAGAAAAGAAATAAAAAGAAATCTCCTCTCAAGGTATAACAATCAAAGAAGGGAGTAGAAGAGATTACAAAGATTTCTCTCTTAAGGATGAGTAGCTCTCTCTAACAATGTGGGTGTGTTGTAGAAACCTCTCTGGGGTTTTCTTCTGAATAGCCTCCTTACAATTTTGTGGGTAATTAGGGTATATATAGTATGGGTGAAGGATATAAGAATCACACTTAAAATCATCTAAGCAGTAAGTTTCGTTGGTCACTTACGGGTTAGCCAAGTCGCAAAATGACTCGTGAAATAAAGTCTGGCACTTGACTCTTCAGATTCCAGCATGTTTTTCTTATGTGACCTTTCGCTCGTCGTCCACTCGCGAGTCAGTCGCGAGCAAGTCGCGAACTTCACTGTCTTGAGAAATCTTTACCTACTTAATACTGAACTCATTATAAATAAATCCCACAAAATACAAGGTAATAAATTAATGCAATTACAACACTTTTTGTCATAGAATAAAGCAAATATAAATGTTATAAGAAAAACCATAACTTACAAAATTAATTAATAAATTAAACAAATTAAAACTCGGTCAACGACTCAACATACATGACCATTATTTGTTCTTGTTTTCTTTGCTCAACATACACTACTTCACTGCTAGCATATTCTTTGAAAATGTAAAATAGTAAACTGTAAAAGACTTAACTTCCACACTTTTCACTTTATATACACGCTTTAAAGTTTTTATTATTTCAATAAGTAATGAAAATTTTATTAAGAAAAGGTTAATTGATGCTCTAAGGAATTTTTAGCACACTATTTTAGGAAAGTTTTTATGGGAAAATAAAGAAAACAATTAATGTTTTGAAATTATTTTCTATTTCCATAAGAGTAGTATAAAAAATTTCATGAAATGGTTTATTATTGTTATTTGATAGAGCAAATTATATTATTTTAATATGTTGTATCTAAATATATAAAAACTGTGATGTGGGTGAGTTGTAAAATGGTATGATAAAATAAATATAGTAGATTTTTCAAGTGTAAAATTTGTGTTTTTTTAATGTACTCGAATGTGAATGCTATGAATCTTCTATAAATGTGCAAACTCACTCATGTCACTAATAGAACTACAAGGCTCTTGGCATCCAATCCCCATAGTCAAGCCCATCAAAACAACATCGTTTTGAAAAGTGAAAAAAATAAAATAAAATAAAAAATAAAAAAGTTAAAATTGGACATAGAACTGATGAAATGGCTAAATTGAAAAAAAAAATGAAAATGAAATAAAAAATATTAAAATTAAAGAAACAAAATGAAATAATATTAGAGGTAATAATTTGTAATATATATATATAATTTTTTATTTAAATTTTCTTCATGTAATTATAAAAAAAAAAAAAATTCTAAAAATAAAAACTATTTGAGCAAAGAAATAGATGACATTAAATAGTCCCCGATAATACCATTTCTACACTTTCAACCTAGCATGGTTAATTTAGACACCCAGACAATATAATTGCTACACATTTAATGATTGCTTGCTACCCGTTCAATATGCAATGACTCAGGGGTCTGAACAAACAATTCTATAGATCCATGAAACTGATAAAATGACGAAGTTCCAGCGAAGCCCACCACTGCATCATGCCCTCATTTTGTTAATCTGCATCTCTTGTTCTTACTAGTTTGTCTTCTCTTCTCTGCCCAACACAGATTTCTCATACCAGTCGTTTATAGCTTCTCTATGCATTTTTAAATCGTGTGGCTGTGAAGTTGTGTTTATTATTTTTTTGAAGTAACATGTGGCTTTGGTAAAAGAGGGAGTAGCGGTAACTCCGAAACGGTTCACCGGTATTAACCGGTACCAAAATATATCGTTCCAATAGCTAAACTGAAACGGCTTCCGATACGAAATTGACTTCCTTGATTCCTAGTCCAAGAGGGAATAGCAAAAGAGTCTAATAAATAGACAACGCTACAAAGAATTTGACGGCTTTAGTCCAAGGGTCCTCCCTATGGGGAGAGGGAAAATAGATCGTGAAACTAAGAGAGAGAAAATGGATTTTCGTTTAGGAGGAACGCAAGAGGAAGGAGAGAGTAAGGTATAGCCGTCTTCAAGAAGAAAGCCAAGGAGGAGAGAGCAAAGGGTTGTCACCTTCGAGAAGATAGCCAAGGAGGAGAGAGTAAAGTGTTGCTACCTTTGAAAGAGATAACTAGTGTGTGTGTGAAAGAGCAGAGAGATTTTTCTTTAGCTGTGAGACATACACAAGAATTATTGTAATTGATTTGATAATAATGAAATTATTCGGAATTTGTCCTATAGTTTTTTCCCTTCAAGAGAAAGGGTTTTTCATGTAAATTTTGTGTTCTTATGTGTGTTATTATTTTGGATTGCTAATATTATTGATAATATTATTTGGGACCCAACACCCTCCCCTTTTTTTTCTACCAAAAAGAAATTAAGTTTGTTGTTGGCTCCGGCATTGCATACATGAAAATGAAAATGCAACACCAAATTGGACCTTCCCGATTTTTTTGATGAACTGAGAGACTATTAAAATTTAAAACACAAATAGCAAGATTACAAGGTATTAGATAGAATCGTTAACTTGACTGTCCAGCAAGATAGTATTAGAAATGGTGTTTTGATTCTACAATGGGTGTCACTGCACTTGGAATTCAACTTTTATTAATTTTATTGTCGGTCATGACTCATGATCAAATTCATACCCTAAACGAATTAAGGATGTTTTTCGAAGTGCTTGCATTTCTAGGCCAAACTAAATTTTAGTAAAATACAAATGTGGGAAACCAGGAGGTTTTGAACATCCTCCACAAGCTGCACCATATATCAAATGAACAAGCAAATGAGAACAGAGAAATTCAACAAATATTCCAAGAGGATGCCTTATTTCTTATTTGCTGGGTGGGTGGGTCCTTTACAATGTGCTAAATGTCTAGCATTTTTTACCCAAAAAAAAAAAAAGTCTAGCGTAAATGTCATAGGTTAATTATTTTTATAAGCTGATGGTCCTAAATAGACAGAGACAAATATATCCACTTTAGGGATCAATATGTGTGAATCTAGATTTAAAGTATACGAGAGTATTATGATGCTTGTTTATAAGTAGTTTTTAATTTTTAAAATCTGAGCCGGATAATCTGATTTTTTTTTTCACTTTCAAAACTAGTTCTTATAAATAAATAAAAATAGAGTAACCCATCCAGTAAAAAATAATAATAATAATATAACCCACATGAGATTAAATTTTCCATGCCCTTGACAAGTGACAATAGCTCCACAGACCACAATTCACGGTAGTTAATAGAGTGACCCATAAGACTTTAATTTTGTCTTTTTGAGGAGACACGAGACCTTAATTTTCCATGTCATGGGCCAAAGACTTTTTGAAACATTTTACTGGCTTAAAGTCTTTTCTAGGATAATGAGAGCTGATAAGGTAAAGAAAATTAATGGCCCCAACCCATAAAGTTTGCTAACACTAGGGATTAGAATTGTGTTGTGGCTGATAATCGTGGTATGGTCTCCCACGGGGTTGAACCGGTTAGAAATTAATTCATTATGAAAATACGCTAGAAGAAGAATGAGATTAGTGTTAGTTTCCTCCCTTCAAAGAAAGTATTGTGTCTGGTTCCCCATAAATATCTTATTAAAACACTTATTTGAAACTTACCAAGATAATTAACACAATTTCTCCCAATTCAATCTAGCATGAATCTTTAGCAAATAGTTATATAGTCAAAAAGTGATGCTAGCCAATAGCTGAATCATGATGTCATTACTTTGCAAGTCTAAATTGAATTTCTGACTTGAACCAAAGACTCATTCAATGTAATTAGGATTAAAGTCTTCTAACAGAACAACATGTTTTGAAGTCTTTTGGATAATTCAATAGTTATAACAAAGGAGGGAGGCTAAATCATGGAGATACCAGGAGGTTTCAACTAATTGAGCTACAAAAATCATGGCACAAGTGTTGAAGTATTTTCCCCAGTAACACAAGTTTTCAAGTTTGAATGAATTTAGACAACCAATAAATTTTTTTTTTTTTTAACACATAGAATCAATGACTTGAAAAGAGTAGTTGTATATCATCAAACAATTATATAGCTCAAATGTCCCGCTAGTTGATAATGGTACCATGTGGCCATTACTTTCCAAGTCTAAATTTATTTTACAATCACTAACCAAAGACTCATTGCAACATTATTAGGATTAAAGTCTTCTCTAATAGTAACACACATTTTGAAGTTTGTTTGTTTTTTCATTTTGATAGTTATAACGGAAGAAGGAAGATTGGAATCCGTAATGTCTCCATTGATAGTTATATCTAATTAGAATACACATATCTTTTCAAATAAAGCAACCTAACACTAAATAAATTTTTATTTAGGTTTGATTAAATTTCCTTGAGCAAATTTTAATTAATATGCATATTCTATTCTAAAAGGTCTCTAATTTACTTTTTATTTATCAATACTTATTAAACGAAGGTTAAATTACAAATTACACCTCTAACTTTGACTTAATTTTTAATTCAATTCATTAAGTTTTACTCTTTACCATTTTAGTCCTTTAACTTTCATTTGTTTTCTTTGTATTCCTTCCATCCAATCCACATTGGATGATATTAAACTAATAGCAAGATTGGACAATATTGACGGAATGACTAAACTAAAAACATATTTAAGTTAAGGATTGAAAAACAAATGAAACTTAAAATGACTAATTTGAAAATAAGTTAAAGTTGGAGGACGTAATTTGGAGTTTAAACTTAAATAAATATGTTTATATAAAAATAGATTCTCTTGATCATTACATTGGGATGTGGATGGGTAGAAAACTAGATATGTAATTACAATCCCTTTTTCTTTTTCTTTTTTTGGAGAAACAGTAATGGATGACATAAAACTGACCCGGATATCATGACTGCTACACATTTGATAATTGCCATACACTTAGTTTGCAATTATGTAGTCTACATCAAACTATTATTTTATAGTCCAAAATTTTAAGATTATAACTTTCCAAATTTTTGAAATTTTCAAACAATAACCAAAAGACTTTGGAAGTTTTGAACAATGACCGAAGAATTGGTGAGATGTTAACAAGATTAAAGACTTCTAACTGTGTCATTCGTTTTCGTGATCAAGGTATCTGGCATATCAATGACTTAAAAAGACCTGCAATTATTTTCTTCCACAAAATATTTAAGAGATAAAGCTACTAATTAAATTTTTCTTACTTGTTATTTTGGAAAACTCTATCTTCCCCATAAGTCCACTCCCCCTAGTAAATTATCAAAATATTACAAATGTATGTGTACATATTTAGAAAAAGATAGTCCATGTTACGAAAGAAAAATCCAAAAACTCATGTATTATATTGTTGAAGTTGCACCAATCACATTTTTGTTACCCATTTATCATTGTTTTGCAATACACTTTATTACTCTAAAAAATTTAGTACAATTTGTAGCATCTTTAAAATTTTAGTAATAAGGGTATCAAAGATTAAGAAATAGAAATAACATTAGGTATATATGAAAGAGAAAAAGAAAAAGAAAAACAGTGCTACTTATTAAAAATAGGAAAGATGAAGTTGGCTACGCCATTGTATGTATGAAATACAATACCAAATTGGACCCTCTAGAAGTTATCAGTTATCACCTTATGTTGAACTGAAAGTTCAAAAACGTGTACCAATACACTTTTGAACGATTAGACCCCCAAAAATTAACTTAACCAACACAAGCAATATGTCAAACAACAAGTGTGCGGAAACTTAACATATGCTATAATGTGAAATAGGTTAAATACTATCTAAGCCATAACAGAATAAAATCCACAGCAGATAATATAAAGGCAAAGATAGAGAGGAAGGAAGATGCAAACACAAAGACAACACGCGATGTGTTATCGAAGAGGAAACCGAAGTCCTTGGCGAAAAACCTCTCCGCCGCCCTCCAAGCGGTAATCAATCCACTAGAAAATACAGTTGGGATACAAGGACAGCAATAGACCCTCCAAGCCTAATCTACCCAGTGCACCTAAGCCCTCCAAGCTTCTTGCTCCAACGAGGTTGCGCCGAACCTTTTTCTTTTCTAGCTTCCCGGATTCCGCTACTAGACCGTAGCATCAACCAATGAAGATTGGCTCCTTCCTAACTGTTTTCCAGAACTCCAAACGACTGTCTCACAGAGATGATGATGGTGAGAACCAGGTTTGATATAATGCCTCTCAAGGTTTTGACAATGGAGAGGAAGAGAGTAAGGGAATTTGAAGAGACTCTAAGGTATAGATTGTGGGTGAAACAATCTGGTTTTTCTTTAGGGTTTCTCTCTCAAAATTCTCTCTGGAAGCTCTCTTTTAATCGTGGGTTAAAGGGGTATTTATACTAGAGTGGAGAGGAATGTGAAACGTCAGGTCTTGGCAAAACAGGGGTGGCTCGCGGCTTGACCTCGCGGCTTGACCAAGTCGCGAGATCCAGTCGCGAGTTAACCGTATGGCCAGTTGTCCTGTTTTGTCCTGTAGTGCTCCAGCTAGCATGACTGTTCATCTTCCAGCATGCTTGGCACGTGTGCAGCTTCTGGCGGCTTGCAGCCGCGAGTCCACCCGCGAGTCCCAGCCGCGACACTCTGTTTTCTTGCACACTCTTGAGCAATCTTCACTCTATCTCACTCACTACCCTTACAACAAACCCACCTAAATACAGGGTTACTAAATGCTGAATTACAAGCAAATTTGGCAAGGAATAAAGCCAATTAGATGGTTGAATAAATTCAACCTTACATGAACTTTTATTAATTGGAGCATTCTCATGTTGTAGCTTGTAGGTCATGACTCATGACTATACCATTACCAAATTGGACCCTCTAGAGGTTATCACTTTATGTTCAACTTTTATTAGGATTTTTTTTTTCTTTTTTTTTTGTTGAGATTATTAAGAAATTTTCTATTATTACAATGATCTTAGATACTATATTCCTAAGGGTGTAAACTTCCCTTTAAACCAATGGCATACTAGCAATTTTTATTTGTGCATTTGGCATGTGCCAAAATTATAATGATTTAATTATAAATTATGCCAAGAGGATGCCTTTGTCTTATTTGCTGGGTCCTTAACAATATGCTAAATGTGTAGCATAAATGTCATAATAATAAGTTAATTATTTCCATAAACTGATAGTCCTAAATGGGAAAAAATATTTCCTAAAAATGAAAAGAGAAAAAAAAAAAATATATATATATATATATATTTATATATATATATATATATACGTAATATATATTAATAAAAATTTATCCACTACAGGTATCGGATTGAGTGAATTGAAATCTAAAGTATTTTTTTATGGGATTATTATTATTTTTGAAAAATAGTAGATAGGATTATTATGATACATGATTAATTATATGGAGTTTTTTTATATATACCTAATCCAGATAATCTGAATTTCTAACTTTCTTTTCCCTTTAAAAGAGAGAGAGAGAGAGAGAGAGAGAGAGAGAGAGAGAGAGAGACTTCTAATGATGTCACACATTTTCAAGGTTAAAGGAATTTGGCATATGAATGATATAAAACTTATTCAAATAACATGATTGCTACATGTTAATTGGTTTCTACAAAATTTGAATATAAATTTGCAATTTGCACCAAACAATTCTTCTATAATCCAAATTTCCAAGACTACAGCAAACAAAAAAACAAAAAAAATCCAAGACTTGAATTTTCAAAGTCTTTGAATGTTCCAAAAAATGATCAAAGACTTATCAAAACTTGAAACACTAACATGATTAAAGTCCTCTAACGCTTCTAATGATGTTTCCCTCAACAACAAAAAATGACTTGTAGTTGTGTCACACGTTTTCAAAAATTGATTGACAAGAAATATGAGTTTTACAGGAAAAATTAGAAAAGAAATAAAAAGAAAGCGTATCAAAATATTACAAATTGGATGATATTAAACTAATAGCAAGATCGGACAATATTGACGGAATGACTAAACTGAAAACATATTTATGTTAAGGATTGAAAAACAAATGAAACTTAAAATGACTAATTTGAAAATAAGTTAAAGTTGGAGGATGTAATTTGGAGTTTAAACTTAAATAAATATGTTTATATAAAAATAGATTCTCTTGATCATTACATTGGGATGTGGATGGGTAGAAAACTAGATATGTAATTACGGTCCCCTCTTTTTTTCTTTTTTTTCTTTTTTGAGAAAAAGTAATGGATGACATAAAACTGACCCGGATATCATGATTGCTACACATTTGATAATTGCCATACACTTAGTTTGCAATTATGTAGTCTACATCAAACTATTATTTTATAGTCCAAAATTTTAAGATTATAACTTTCCAAGTTTTTGAAATTTTCAAACAATAACCAAAAGACTTTGGAAGTTTTGAACAATGACCAAAGAATTGGTGAGATGTTAACAAGATTAAAGACTTCTAACTGTGTCATTCGTTTTCACGATCAAGGTATCTGGCATATCAATGACTTAAAAAGAGCTGCAATTATTTTCTTCCACAAAATATTTTAAGAGATAAAGCGACTAATTAAATTTTTTCTTACTTGTTATTTTGGAAAACTCTATCTTCCCCATAAGTCCACTCCCCCTAGTAAATTATCAAAATATTACAAATGTATGTGTACATATTTAGAAAAAGGTAGCCCATGTTACGAAAAAAAAATCCAAAAACTCATGTATTATATTGTTTAAGTTGCACCAATCATATTTTTGTTACCCATTATCATTGTTTTGCAATACACTTTATTACTCTAAAAAATTTAGTACAATTTGTAGCATCTTTAAAATTTTAGTAATAAGGGTATCAAAGATTAAGAAATAGAAATAACATTAGGTATATAAGAAAAAGAAAAAGAAAAAGAAAAACAGTGCTACTTATTAAAAATAGGAAAGATGAAGTTGGCTATGCCACTGTATGTATGAAATACAATACCAAATCGGACCCTCTAGAAGTTATCAGTTATCACCTTATGTTGAACTTTTATTAATTGGAGCATTCTCATGTTGTAGCTTGTAGGTCATGACTCATGACTATACCATTACCAAATTGGACCCTCTAGAGGTTATCACTTTATGTTCAACTTTTATTAGGATTTTTTTTTTTTTTTTGTTTAGATTATTAAGAAATTTTCTGTTATTACAATGATCTTAGATACTATATTCCTAAGGGTGTAAACTTCCCTTTAAACCAATGGCATACTAGCAATTTTAATTTGTGCATTTGGCATGTGCCAAAATTATAATGATTTAATTATAAATTATGCCAAGAGGATGCCTTTGTCTTATTTGTTGGGTCCTTAACAATATGCTAAATGTGTAGCATAAATGTCATAATAATAAGTTAATTATTTCCATAAATTGATAGTCCTAAATGGGAAAAAACATTTCCTAAAAATGAAAAGAGAAAAAAAAAAATATATATATATATATATATATACGTAATATATATTAATAAAAATTTATCCACTACAAGTATTGGATTGAGTGAATTGAAATCTAAAGTATTTTTTTATGGGATTATTATTATTTTTGAAAAATAGTAGATAGGATTATTATGATACTTGATTAATTATATGGAGTTTTTTATATATACCTAATCCAGATAATCTGATTTTCTAACTTTCTTTTCCCTTTAAAAGAGAGAGAGAGAGAGAGAGAGACTTCTAATGATGTCACACATTTTCAAGGTTAAAGGAATTTGGCATATGAATGATATAAAACTTATTCAAATAACATGATTCCTACATGTTAATTGGTTTCTACAAAATTTGATTATAAA
This sequence comes from Quercus robur, assembly GCF_932294415.1. NCBI lineage: Eukaryota > Viridiplantae > Streptophyta > Magnoliopsida > Fagales > Fagaceae > Quercus > Quercus robur. Next base: position 26,282,129 of record NC_065537.1, read on the forward strand.
TTTGCAGTTTGCACCAAACAATTCTTCTATGATCCAAAATTCCAAGACTACAGCAAACAAAAAAACAAAAAAAATCCAAGACTTGAATTTTCAAAGTCTTTGAATGTTCCAAAAAATGATCAAAGACTTATCAAAACTTGAAACACTAACATGATTAAAGTCTTCTAATGCTTCTAATGGTGTTTCCCTCAACAACAAAAAATGACTTGTAGTTGTGTCACACGTTTTCAAATATTGATTGACAAGAAATATGAGTTTTATAGGAAAAATTAGAAAAGAAATAAAAAGAAAGTGTATCAAAATATTACAAATTGGATGATATTAAACTAATAGCAAGATTGGACAATATTGACGGAATGACTAAACTGAAAAAATATTTAAGTTAAGGATTGAAAAACAAATGAAACTTAAAATGACTAATTTGAAAATAAGTTAAAGTTGGAGGATGTAATTTGGAGTTTAAACTTAAATAAATATGTTTATATAAAAATAGATTCTCTTGATCATTACATTGGGATGTGGATGGGTAGAAAACTAGATATGTAATTATGGTCCCCTCTTTTATTTTATTTTTTTTGAGAAAAAGTAATGGATGACATAAAACTGACCCGGATATCATGATTGCTACACATTTGATAATTGCCATACACTTAGTTTGCAATTATGTAGTCTACATCAAACTATTATTTTATAGTCCAAAATTTTAGGATTATAACTTTCCAAGTTTTTGAAATTTTCAAACAATGACCAAAAGACTTTGGAAGTTTTGAACAATGACCAAAGAATTGGTGAGATGTTAACAAGATTAAAGACTTCTAACTGTGTCATTCGTTTTCATGATCAAGGTATCTGGCATATCAATGACTTAAAAAGAGCTGCAATTATTTTCTTCCACAAAATATTTTAAGAGATAAAGCTACTAATCAAATTTTTCTTACTTGTTATTTTGGAAAACTCTATCTTCCCCATAAGTCCACTCCCCCTAGTAAATTATCAAAATATTACAAATGTATGTGTACATATTTAGAAAAAGATAGTCCATGTTACGAAAGAAAAATCCAAAAACTCATGTATTATATTGTTTAAATTGCACCAATCACATTTTTGTTACCCATTGTCATTGTTTTGCAATACACTTTATTACTCTAAAAAATTTAGTACAATTTGTAGCATCTTTAAAATTTTAGTAATAAGGGTATCAAAGATTAAGAAATAGAAATAACATTAGGTATATAAGAAAAGGAAAAAGAAAAAGAAAAACAGTGCTACTTATTAAAAATAGGAAAGATGACGTTGGCTATGCCATTGTATGTATGAAAGACAATACCAAATTGGACCCTCTAGAAGTTATCAGTTATCACCTTATGTTGAACTTTTATTAATTGGAGCATTCTCATGTTGTAGCTTGTAGGTCATGACTCATGACTATACCATTACCAAATTGGACCCTCTAGATGTTATCACTTTATGTTCAACTTTTATTAGGATTTTTTTTTTTTTTGTTGTTGAGAATATTAAGAAATTTTCTACTGTTACAATGATCTTAGATACTATATTCCTAAGGGTGTAAACTTCCCTTTAAACCAATGGCTTACTAGCTATTTTTATTTGTGCATTTGGCATGTGTCAAAATTATAATGACTTAATTATAAATTATGCCAAGAGGATGCCTTTGTCTTAGTTGCTGGGTCCTTAACAATATGCTAAATGTGTAGCATAAATGTCATAATAATAAGTTAATTATTTCCATAAAGTGATAGTCCTAAATGGGCAAAAACATTTCCTAAAAATGAAAAGAAAAAAAAAAAAATATATATATATATATATACGTAATATATATTAATAAAAATTTATCCACTACAGGTATCGGATTGAGTGAATTGAAATCTAAAGTATTTTTTTATGGGATTATTATTATTTTTGAAAAATAGTAGATAGGATTATTATGATACTTGATTAATTATATGGAGTTTTTTATATATACCTAATCCAGATAATCTGATTTTCTAACTTTCTTTTCCCTTTAAAAGAGAGAGAGAAAGAGAGAGAGAGAGACTTCTAACGATGTCACACATTTTCAAGGTTAAAGGAATTTGGCATATGAATGATATAAAACTTATTCAAATAACATGATTGCTACATGTTAATTGGTTTCTACAAAATTTGTTTATAAATCTGCAATTTGCACCAAACAATTCTTCTATAATCCAAAATTCCAAGACTACAGCAAAGATGAAAACAAAAAAAATCCAAGACTTGAATTTTCAAAGTCTTTGAATGTTCCAAAAAATGATCAAAGACTTATCAAAACTTGAAACGCTAACATGATTAAAGTCTTCTAAAGCTTCTAATGGTGTTTCCCTCAACAACAAAAAATGACTTGTAGTAGTGTCACACGTTTTCAAAAATTGATTGACAAGAAATATGAGTTTTACCGGAAATATTAGAAAAGAAATAAAAAGAAAGCGTATCAAAATATTACAAATTGGATGATATTAAACTAATAGCAAGATTGGACAATATTGACGGAATGACTAAACTGAAAACATATTTAAGTTAAGGATTGAAAAACAAATGAAACTTAAAATGACTAATTTGAAAATAAGTTAAAGTTGGAGGATGTAATTTGGAGTTTAAACTTAAATAAATATGTTTATATAAAAATAGATTCTCTTGATCATTACATTGGGATGTGGATGGGTAGAAAACTAGATATGTAATTACGGTCCCCTCTTTTTTTTTTCTTTTTTTTTGAGAAAAAGTAATGGATGACATAAAACTTACCCGGATATCATGATTGCTACACATTTGATAATTGCCATACACTTAGTTTGCAATTATGTAGTCTACATCAAACTATTATTTTATAGTCCGAAATTTTAAGATTATAACTTTCCAAGTTTTTGAAATTTTCAAACAATAACCAAAAGACTTTGGAAGTTTTGAACAATGACCAAAGAATTGGTGAGATGTTAACAAGATTAAAGACTTCTAACTGTGTCATTCGTTTTCATGATCAAGGTATCTGTCATATCAATGACTTAAAAAGAGCTGCAATTATTTTCTTCCACAAAATATTTTAAGAGATAGAGCTACTAATTAAATTTTTCTTACTTGTTATTTTGGAAAACTTTATCTTCCCCATAAGTCCACTCCCCCTAGTAAATTATCCAAATATTACAAATGTATGTGTACATATTTAGAAGAAGATAGTCCATGTTACGAAAGAAAAATCCAAAAACTCATGTATTATATTGTTTAAGTTGCACCAATCACATTTTTGTTACCCATTTATCATTGTTTTGCAATACACTTTATTACTCTGAAAAATTTAGTACAATTTGTAGCATCTTTAAAATTTTAGTAATAAGGGTATCAAAGATTAAGAAATAGAAATAACATTAGGTATATAAGAAAAAGAAAAAGAAAAAAAAAACACAGTGCTACTTATTAAAAATAGGAAAGATGAAGTTGGCTACGCCATTGTATGCATGAAATACAATACCAAATTGGACCCTCTAGAAGTTATCAGTTATCACCTTATGTTGAACTTTAATTAATTGGAGCATTCTCATGTTGTAGCTTGTAGGTCATGAATCATGACTATACCATTACCAAATTGGACCCTCTAGACGTTATCACTTTATGTTCAACTTTTATTAGGAATTTTTTTTTTTTTTTGGCTGATAGTATTAAGAAATTTTCTGCTATTACAATGATCTTAGATACTATATTCCTAAGGGTATAAACTTCCCTTTAAACCAATGGCTTACAGGCTTTTTTTTTTTTTTTTTTTTTTTGTGCATTTGGCATGTGCCAAAATTATAATGATTTAATTATAAATTATGCCAAGAGGATGCCTTTGTCTTATTTGCTGGGTCCTTAACAATATTCTAAATGTTTAGCATAAATGTCATAATAATAAGTTAATTATTTCCATAAACTGATAGTCCTAAATGGGCAAAAACATTTCCTAAAAATGAAATGAAAAAAAAAAAAATATATATATATATATATATGTAATATATATTAATAAAGATTTATCCGCTACAGGTATCGGATTGAGTGAATTGAAATCTAAATTATTTTTTTATGGGATTATTATTATTTTTGAAAAATAGTAGTTAGGATTATTATGATACTTGATTAATTATATGGAGTTTTTTATATATACCTAATCCGGATAATCTGATTTTCTAACTTTCTTTTCCCTTTAGAGAGAGAGAGAGAGAGAGAGAGAGAGAGTTCTAATGATGTCACACGTTTTCAAGGTTAAAGGAATTTGGCATATGAATGATATAAAACTTATTCAAATAACATGATTGCTACATGTTAATTGGTTTCTACAAAATTTGTTTATAAATCTGCAATTTGCACCAAACAATTCTTCCATAATCCAAAATTCCAAGACTACAGCAAACAAAAAAGCGAAAAAAAATCCGAGACTTGAATTTTCAAAGTCTTTGATGTTCCAAAAATTGATCAAAGACTTATCAAAACTTGAAACGCTAACATGATTAAAGTCTTCTAATGCTTCTAATGGTGTTTCCCTCAACAACAAAAAATGACTTGTAATAGTGTCATGCGTTTTCAAAAATTGATTGACAAGAAATATGAGTTTTATAGGAAAAATTAGAAAAGAAATAAAAAGAAAGCAACGTGATAATCTCAAAAAGAGGTAAGTTACTTTGCAGCCATATTAAACCAAGCCGTTATGCATTTTTTTCATAACAAAAAAAAAAAATGAAGAAGAGAGAGAGAGAGAGAGAGAATAAAAATGTTCATCGATTAGTATTTTATTTTATCTTTCTTTTTATTTTTTTCTTTTTATTTTATTGAATCTAATTGTAACCAAGTGCAATGTTGGCTCCACCACTGCACACATGAAATTTGAAATACTACAAATTGTAGCCTCCTGATGAATGATGATGCTATCACTTTATGTTCAACTTTTATTGCTTAAAGCATTCCCAAGTTGTAGGAAATGAGTGCCTAATACCTTACACTAATTAAGAAATTTTCTACTTTTACAGTGATCTAAGAACAGGAATTAATAATTGTATTTCGTTTTCTAACATACAAATTGATGACAGGTATCTTTCATTCAACCAGCATAGTTAATAAAGGGGCCCGGATAAGGATAAGCCTAATTGCTACGCCTATGCGTCCAAATTTCAACTCTACCAAGCAATTATTATATAGTACAAAATTTAAAGACTTCAGCTTTCCAAAGTCTTTGGGAGTTCCAAAAAATGACCAAAGACTTGTGAAACGTTAACAGTAATGTCCCGTTTAGCAACAACTTATATAGCTGAAATTGAGATTTTTTTTGCTGAAAATACTGTAAATAAAACTAAAAGGCAGCTAAAAGAGTATAGTGGAACTCATGAATAGTATCAAAAAGTGTTGTGAGACCCATAAATAGTAGTAAAAAGAAGCTAAATAGTAAAAAAAAACTAGCTTTTTAAACCATGCCAAACGCGCACTAAGTCTACTAATCTAAACCACACGTTTTCAAGGTTCATTGAATCTTTTAGTAAGAATAGTTAGTATTTTGTTTTCTCCCATACAAATTAATGGCAAATATCTTTCATTCAACCACCGTGTGTTTCGCCAAGTGGTCTTTGCTTGGAATTGCCACAAGACTTGGGAAGTTATAGTCTTTTCTATTAACTAGTGTTTTTTCAAGGTTGATGAACAATTGAGTCGAAAGCAACAAACAAGAAACTGAGGGTAAAAGAGTTCTGGGTTATGAAAAGAGAAATAAGAGAGTTTGGGAAGCAAAGAGAAAATGAAACTAAGAAGCAAGAGATATTTAATAGATAAAAAATAGAGAATCAATTGAATTAATTCATCTCAGTACAAATATATTATTTATATATAAGAGTTATGTTTAACTGCTCTACTAGCCATTATTTATATATAAGAGTTATGTGTAGCATAAATGTCATAATAATAAGTTAATTATTTCCATAAACTAATAGTCCTAAATGGGCAAAAACATTTCCTAAAAATGAAAAGAAAAAAAATATATACATAATATATATTAACAAAAATTTATCCACTACAGGTTTCAGATTGAGTGAATTGAAATCTAAAGTATTTTTTTGGTGGGATTATTATTATTTTTGAAAAATAGTAGATAGGATTATTATGATACTTTATTAATTATATGGAGTTTTTTTATATATGCCTAATCCAAATAATCTGATTTTCTGACTTTCTTTTCCCTTAAAAAAAAAAAAAAAAAAAAAAAAGAGAGAGAGAGAGAGACTTCTAATGATGTCACACGTTTTCAAGGTTAAAGGAATTTGGCATATGAATGATATAAAACTTATTCAAATAACATGATTGCTACATGTTAATTGGTTTCTACAAAATTTGTTTATAAATCTGCAATTTGCACCAAACAATTCTTCTATAATCCAAAATTCCAAGACTACAGCAAACAAAAAAACAAAAAAAAATCCGAGACTTGAATTTTCAAAGTCTTTGAATGTTCCAAAATATGATCAAAGACTTATCAAAACTTGAAATGCTAACATGATTAAAGTCTTCTAATGCTTCTAATGGTGTTTCCCTCATTAACAAAAAAATGACTTGTAATAGTGTCACACCAAAAAAATGCTTCTAATGCTCAATGTCTTTGAAAAAGTCCGTCCATTATGTAACAAATAATAGTACCTTAAGGGTAATTATGAAAGTAAATTATTTGCACTCTCACCAAATAACAAGAAATATGAGTTTTACATAATGAAAAAAAAAAAAAAAAAGATTTTGAGCATTTTCAAGGTCCCCTCCTTGCATTCTTGCTCACATTAGAGATGCAAGGAGTAGGCAACGAGCATATGCCTAATACATCAAGCGTTGAACAATTTTGCTATGGCCTAAAAAAGATTATATGCTGGTTATAGAATTGGCATTTCAGTCTGATTAGATATAAAAGATGGAGTACTAAGTAGCTCTTGTGATTTAGCATGAAGCAAAATAAAAGTGACAACAATTCAATTTTTGTTAATAGCTTATCTAAATTCAACTCACTAAAAAGGCTTCGGAAATGTGTCATTGACAAGGGATGAGAATGCAACTAGAATACGCAAGAATTTTATTGGTATATATATTTTCCTTAGCAAAAAGAATGGAAAATATTTTCAAAATTGAATCTGAGTTCTGTTTTTTGGATACTCACAAAAGAATGTAAGTTTATAGCTCTACTAAACCAAACAATTATGAAATTTGTTTCCATTACAAAAGGAAAGAAAGAAAAAATAATAATCATCTATTATTATTCTAACTAGTATGTAACCCGTACTTATGCACATGAATGATGAATTGTAGTGGTACTATTGGTGTTAGTTTGGTTTATTAAATATATAGGACATTGGTTTGACCAGGATATTTGGACGTACTTAAATGATTTTTCCTTGCAATTTTAATGATATTGGTTACTCCAAGTTTTTAATTACACTGTTGTTATGTATATAATTTTGAAAATCACAATTGGACACTACATATACAATATCAATTCATTATCGTTGTTTGTGAAATTTTACTAAATACAACACAAAATAAAAGAATAAATTGGTTCAATAATATCTATATCTCCTAAATTGAATGGGGATAGGTGCATGTGATCGTTAGCTCAATTATAGTTTGTTACGTAAAAACGGAAAAATATAAATAATTTAATTTGTATGAAAAGCTAACAAAGGCAAAATCTAATTTTGATTCTAATTAAATTTTCTCTAAGATTTGGCTATATATATATATATATATAAATATATATATTACCTGGGTTTATTTATATTAAACTCCTCATTTTCTACACTATATTAACTCTTTGGCACAATTTTTTTTTTTTAATAGATTAGATGGGATATGTGGTGCAAAATTAAACTTTAATTGAAATCTAATTTTTACATTAAATTAACTTACTTGGTACAAAAATTTAAAAACTTAAATTAGATGAAACACGTGGCGTAAAATTAGACTTTAATTGAATTCCAATTTGAGATCTAATTGGATTTTTCTCAACTTTAACTATTAATATATATATATATATATATATATATTTTAAAGTATTTTTAATTGAATCAAATTGAAAATAATCAGTCATTAATTAAATCCCTTTACATTTTTCCCGAAAAGAAACCAATTATGATGTTGGCTCCACTATTGTATGCATGAATTGAAATTTTATAACACCAAATTAGAACTGAGTAATGATATCACAATGTCATATTCTCCGTAATACATTCTTACCTTACACATTCTACCACATGAACTGAAATTTTAATTTTAAAAAAAATATTATTTTAGTTAAATTGTAAAATAAGAATTTTAAAACACAATTTCACAAATGTTGGTCATGAGTGTACCTTACAGGAATTAAGATTAATACAGTATTCCTTAAGGATGTTTTCAGAAGTGCTTATATTTCAGGCAATGGATTGGAAACCCCTTCTAGGCCAAATTAAATCATAGTAAAATAAAAATGTGGGAAACCAAGAGGTGAAGAACATCCTTCATCAGCTGCACCACAATGATTAGGAATTTCAAAACCATAATCATTATAAATTCCTAATCATTGCGGTGCAGCTGATTGGTCCTTTTTTTACTTGTGATTTTGGCATGTGCCTAATTTAAAATAATTTAATTAAACAATTATGACAGGGCCTAGGAGAATACCTTTTTTCTTATTTTGCAGTGTCTAGAATAAAAGTCATCAGTTCATCATTTCCATAAAGTACTGATCCTCCAAAATAGCCAATCACAAAACATAAATAATAATAATAATAATAATATATTCACTACAGGTATCAATATCAGCTAATATAAATGTAAAGTAGAAAGGATTATTATAATACTTATTTATAAGGGATTTTTATAAATCTCCCTCTGATTACCTGATTTTTTGACTTTCAAAGTTAGTTTTTTTTTTTTTTTTTTTTTTTTGTGTTTTTTTGTGTTTCAAAGAAAAGTTAGATTTTATTAATCAATGAATATGCATCAAAGAATTATGCTATATAATCCACAGCGTACTTTAGTTAACAGAGTTACTCTTAAATTCTATACATATAGTCCACAGTTAACGCTAGCTCATTAAAATAATGTCATTAAAAGTTCATTAAAATAAGATTTCCAGAGCGACCGCACGCTGGTTAATACTAAAGAGACCCACAAGATTTCCATCCAAAAAAAAAAAAAAAAAAAAAAGTGACCCACAACACCTTAATTTTCCAAGTCATGGGCCCAACCGATAAAATAAAGCTAAGACTAGGGATTGAATTGTCTACATGTGCCTGATAATAGTAGTTATGGTCTCTCGTCATAACTATAAATATATGTATCTATGCCATCTCATTTCCCATCTCTTCCTAAAAGATATATCCTTCCTTTCCTTCTGATTTCTAAAACCAGCCAGAGCAGAGCAAATATGGAGCGGGTATTACTCTTACTCATTTGCTTGCTCTTGCTTTCTCAACCTAATAATTGTTCCTCTTCTCTCTCTTTTAATTCATCAACGCCTCTTTGCCATTCACACCAATCCTCTGCTTTGCTCCATTTCAGAAACTCTTTTTCTGTCGGTGATTCTCTTTATAGGTGTGATTATTATTCTTATCCTCCGAAGAATTCGTGGAAAATGGGTACAGATTGTTGTGGGTGGGATGGGGTCACCTGTGATACGATGACAGGTCATGTCATTGGTCTCGACCTCAGTTGCAGTCGCCTTGAAGGTCCCATCCATTCCAATTCCACCCTTTTCTCTCTTCGCCATCTCCAGTGGCTCAACCTCGCTTACAACTATTTCAATAGCTCCGCAATTTCATCTAAGTTTGGTGGCTTTGCGAACATGACGCATCTCAACCTCACTGAGTCTTCCGTTGCTGGTAATGTCCCTTCCGAAATCTCCCACTTATCCAAACTGGTTTCACTAGATCTCTCTTGGAATTTTGGCATGAGAATAGAAACGCCTAATTTGAAAAGGCTTGTTCAAAACCTAACCCATCTAACTGAACTTTTTTTGACTGAGGTTAACATGTCTTCTGTTTCACCTAATTCTTTCATGAATTTGTCTTCCTCTTTGACATCTCTTAGTCTTTTTTATTGTGGATTGAAAGGGAGATTCCCAGATAATATATTCCACCTTCCAAACCTCCAGCTGCTTGAGTTAGGTTACAACTACAATCTCACCGGTTCCCTTCCAACGTATAACTGGAGTACTCCCCTCAAGTCCTTGGATCTCTCTAGTACCGAATTCCCAATTGACTTACCTAATTTAATTAGCAATCTCAAGTCCTTAAAAGAATTGTACCTCAGCGGATGCAATTTCATAGATTCATCGAATCCAACATTTCTTTCAAACCTCACACAAATAACTTCTTTGGACCTCTCATATAATAACTTTGGTGGTCAGTGTCCATGGTACCTCCTAAACAATGCAGGACTTACTAGCTTAGGTCTCTCAGGCAACAATTTCATAGGCCAAGTTCCAGATTTTTCAACGCACTGGACACAAGTTTCTTCTTCAAACAGTTCTTCCAATAGTCAGTCAACTATTCAAATTCCTTCCAATTGGTAATTCTCGTGTTAGCTGATAACTTATTGAACGGCACTATACCATCTTGGTTGTATGACATACCATCTTTGAAGTACTTATTTCTAGACAATAACCAACTGACTGGGCATATTGGTGAATTCCTGCATAACTCATTGGTTAGGCTTCGGTTGAATAATAACAAATTACGTGGTCCCCTTCCATTGTCAATCTCTAAATTGGTGAGCCTTCGTGAACTAAATGTTTCCTTCAATAATTTAAGTGGCAATGTGGAGTCAAAAATATTCTTTAGGCTCAAAAATCTTGAATCTCTTGAAATGTCAAATAATCCTCTCTTGTCACTAAGCTCCTTCACCTTTGCCACCAATATCTTGCCCAACATTAACAATTTACGATTGTCTTCTTCCAACATAACTGAATTTCCACACTTTTTACAAACTGCAAAATATATACAACTCTTAGACCTTTCCAAAAACCAAATCAAAGGCAATATTCCGAAGTGGTTTTTGGAGGGGGGGAAGGATTCATTGTATTTCTTTTCAGTCTCAAGGAATAATTTAACTGGAGAGATCCCTCTCTTGATTTGCAATCTCAGTTCCCTCCAATACCTTGATTTGTCTTATAATCACTTGAGTAACATGATTCCTCCATGTTTGGGAAACTCAAGTAATTATCTCATAGATTTGGATTTGAAAAGTAACAATCTTCATGGTACTATCCCTTTAACATTTGCAAAGGGCTGTTACTTGAGAAGTCTTAAACTCAATGGCAACCAATTTGAAGGTTCATTGCCACAATCATTGGTCCATTGTAGAAAGTTGGAAGTTCTAGATTTTGGTAACAACAAGATTAATGGAACCTTTCCTCTTTGGTTGGAAAATCTTCCAAACTTGCGGGTTCTTATCTTGCGGTCAAACAACTTTCATGGTGCTATAGGCAATCCCAAGACCAAATTCCCATTCCCAAATTTGCGAATCATTGACCTTTCTCACAATGAGTTCCATGGGCATTTGCCGACAAACCTTTTTAAGTATTTAAAAGCCATGATGAATGCGAGTGCCGGCAAAGGTGAATTGAAATATATGGGTGATTTTTATTATCAAGATTCTGTGATAGTGGAGATGAAAGGGATTTCCATTGAATTGGTAAAAATCCAAAGTCTATTCACAACCATTGATTTCTCCAACAATAATTTCCAAGGAGAAATTTCAGAGTCAATTGGAGAGCTTCAATCACTTAAGGGGCTTAATTTTTCACACAATAATCTTACAGGTTGTATGCCTCCATCGTTGGGAAAATTAACCAATCTCGAATGGTTAGATCTCTCCTCAAACAAGCTCATAGGTGAAATTCCTATACAATTGACAGATCTCACATCACTGGAAATTTTAAACCTATCAGAAAACTATCTTTCTGGACAGATACCTCAAGGTAAACAGTTCAATACCTTTATGAATGATTCTTACAATGGGAACCAAGGGTTATGTGGATTTCCAATGACAAAAGCTTGTGGCAATGATGAGGGACAACAACCACCACCATCATCAACGATTCAGGAAGATGATTTCAAATTTGAAAATGGGTTTCATTGGAAAGTTGTATTGTTGGGTTACGGTGTTGGATTCATGTTCGGATTAGGTTTGGGTTATCTTGTGTTCTCAAGTGGAAAGCCAATATGGCTAGTGAATATTTTTTATGGAGAACAAGGTAATAATGTACGAAGATCCAAGAAGAATGCTCGTGGACGAACTCATTGAAGAAGAATTTGGTGGATGCAAATACTGATTCTAGGTACATTCTTATATGCTAATAATATATTTGAAAATAATCTATTTCATAATTTTTTGGTTCATTAAAACTGTGTCTTTAAATTGTTAAGATGATTTTTCATTTCTAATTTGCTTTATTCTAGTTAGGAATGGCTGTACTTGTGTTAATGTGAGGCTTATTACTAGTATTATAGGGTGCATAAGCTTCTATGTTTCCTTTCAAAAAAAAAATTCTATGTTTAAAGTATAGCTATATAGGAGAGTAATCTGATGTGTTGATATTGTTTCTATTGCCACTAAAGGCATTATGCTAGTCTGTTCTTGATCCAAAATCTTCCTATATTCTGTCTCTCTCTTTTAAGATATTTTTTGTTAAGGTCCTTTCACCTAAGGGCTTTGGCAACAGTCTAAGGTTTAGGATTTGATGATTGTTTGTTAAAAACGATGCTTAAATAAAACTTGAGGAAAATGTAAGAAACAGACTTTAAAAGAAATGGTATCTCTTTACATTTTTATATGTTGAGGAGTCTATCAATAAGATTCTAAAGTACATATTGGTTATGTGGAAAACTTAGAAAATTAATGAATTGATAATATGTTCCTAGTGATTTTTGCTGTTTTGGTTTCCACAAATTGTTACAGTCACCTTTACTTAGCCAACTAGTTGTTTCTCGAACTTTTTGGTTATAATTTTTCAGTCAAAAATGTCAAAAATTAAATAAATAAATAAAATGAAATATTTTTCTCATTTCAAATTCAGTTAAACTGATGCTAAAGAACAGCTCTTAGTAACTCGTTTTATTGGTGCTCTGATGTAAACTACTATACTTGACATCACAGGCTGGTGGCCCTTTCTATCCAATGTTAATAGGATTGAGGGACAACATCCATTCATATTTAACGAAGCACTGGCCGGCATTCCACGACCAAATGATAACATAACACTGACACTTCACCTTTTTGCCTTTAGAGGTATTGATGAAAGATAAACAATTAGTCTTCTAGGTACTTACTATCTCTCTGCCTTTTCTCATTTCCACCCTTATTTTATGGAGTTGAAAAAGGTTTAAAAAGTTATTTGGTTTGTATCAGTTTCTTAATCATCTGAAGATGCACGTGACATTGGGAAGGTTTGCTATGAATTCATACAGAAATGCCTCCCTTACCTCAAGGGGACAGGGCAGTCAAACCCAACTATAGCTCCTGATTTTCTCATTGAGACAAAAATGAGTGAGTCTGCAATGGGGATATCATATTTGCAGGAATTGTCATCTTTGGTATCATTCGGGGTAGGTTTTGACACTCACGACTGTCAGAGCTTGTGAAAGGCGAGAGGACTCCTTTTTGCCGATCAGAAATTGATAGCTAATGAGAAGACTGCAAGATTGGCAAGGGTTTATGTGCCAGATGATGGATCAATCTTTCGAATGGACTTTGCTTGGGCAATGATGAAGATGTCAGGTCTTAATGTTCTGGCTGGATCTCAAGGTTAGGTCCGAAGAAACTGCTCCTTGGCTTATGTCAGTTCCTAAGTGACAGTCTGACCATAATGAACTCTTGAGATCTTTTTTCTTTCATGTAAGTTTCTCTTATGTTCTATATTTTATTGTAGATGTTGTGACTTCTACATTTCTTCCTATATATAAAGGCAATGGCATAGAGTAAACATTAGTCACAATGATGAACCTTACAGAAGAAAATTGCATACTAATGTGTTTTGGCTGTTGATTTCTTTTGACATATAGAATTTTAATGTTTTGATTCTTACCAAAAGTTAACAAATATTTGGGGAGCTCATAATGTATGCTGCAACATCCAAATTAACATTAAGGATAGAATTCTTTAGACATACGTTGAGTTTGTGGTGCCTTTGTGTTAGAACCTCATTCTCTCTCCCTTGTGCATGTGTGTTTGTTTCTCATAAAAAAGAAGCAAACCTTATGAAAATAGTAGTGTTACATAGGGTGAATAAATAAATAAACTTGGTCCTAGTTGATATGAGCTCATCATTTGAGGCCTTCTAGTTCTGTGGTCTCTACGCTGGGCCTTATCAATGTCAATATGACTAGTGTAGTAGCCTTAGCTTCTAAACCCAACGAACCTTTTCTTCTTGCATGGTCAAAAAAAAAAAAAAAAAAACAATCGCGAAACCTTAATAACTCAGAATTCAGAACACTCCAACCTTAATAACTCAGTAATAACTCATTGGAGTTTTGCTTGTGTATCATTCCTTGTGCATTGTTTAATTTTTTAGTTTTTACAAAGGAGCTGTTTGAGTTTTATTTTTCTCCCTTTTTTGGGGGTGGGGGGATAGAATGCCAAAGAGTAAGTGATTGGTCTTTCATGGGAACCTAAATTTTTCACCAAGAGCCCATAATGGGTGTGAGAGCGAATCTCAGAATCAGAGTGAAAACAGTGCACTTTGGAGACCCAATTCAGAGCTTGTTGATGGGTTTTTCCTCTCCAGAAAGTTAAAACAAATTTAAGAGAAAGCTTCTCAAAAATACTGCTGGAAAAGCTTGGTATGTCTGTGTTTCAATGAGAGTTTCTATTTTAACTTTTCATTATATTTTCTTCTGTCTAATTGGTTGGCTGAGAAAGAGAGAGAGGAAAGCTTTGAATTTCTTAAACTTTGATGCTTTTGGTTTCAAGTTAATTACTAACTCTTCTCATTTCTTTTGGTGTATATGGGTGGAGGAATTTAGTTTTTATTTGGGGTCTCAACTTACAAGATTTGTTCATTTAGAAGTGTTGTTAAATTTGCTAACAATGATTACATTTTTTTTTTGGTAAAATGTACATAGGTTTGACTTGCCTGCACAAACCATAACCCCTGAGATTGAGAAAGATTTGTGTTTACTGAAGGTGTGGTGAACCATAACCCCTGTGTCTTTGTAAATTAATGTTATAGCTTAAAGTGTAATTAGATCTTATTCTTCTACTTAAGAGATTGTTCGGCTTTAGATAATTCACAAATTGGAAAAATAGAAATGACGTGGAAGGTTGGGTTCTTCCTATTAATGCATTTAATATGTTCTATAATGTATGTGTAGACAATAGCCTTTGGCTGGATCCATGTTTAGCATTCAAAAATTCATTCCTGTGTATGGAATGTAAAAGTTTTACTTACCATAAAATAGTTTTTGTAAAGTTTAACTCTAGATGGGTAAAATAACAACTTGAAACTGAAAGCTGGTTAATTTTCCACAAGTTGAACTAGAATTGATAATAGTTATACAACAATATGGCACTAGTAGTTTTTTTTTCTATCAATGATGCTGATAGGGTTGCTAATCTTCTTCATGCCTCCTGTAACTTGTATGCAACATCCTTGGTGAGAGGGATTTACCCTACACCATACAAAGATGATTTTCTAGGGATATTAATGATATCTTTTAGTCATATATTGCCAGTTAGTTTTCTTGTAAAATGGCATTGGCATAGTAAAGTATTAAACTTGGTCTTGTCTTGAAGTAATTATGATGGTAGTGTCCTGGAATCTTTGATTTGTTGCACTATCTAGGATGTTTATAGTTTCAATTTCAAAAAGTTGATTCTACAACTCAATTTCACTCGGAAAATTTTGTTATTTACCTAAATGCACATGATTCTATTTGTCTACATGAAATTTACATCAAGAACCCATCAAAACACATCGTAATTTAAGATGTGCTTTTAAATTATTATGTGCTCTTACTTTGACCAAAGTGAGCATTCTATTATCATAACATATTCTAGATATAGGACTATACCTAATTCATCTCAGTATTTCTCTTGAGTTGAACAAGTCTTACTGAAACAATCTTCCATTTATTTTTGAATTATGCTGGAACTTATTTAGATTTTAATAAGTCATTTTTTTCTTACCTATAAAAGATAAAAGAAAAAGGAATTTAAGTCAATATATATATATATATATATCTAAATAATGGGAAGTCATTCAATACTCCTTGAGCAATGCTCTTTCCTCTCACATGAATGATGGGGCTTGAATTTAATTAGTGGGACCTATTATGATGTGTCAAGAAAATAAATTGCTCTCTGTGTACTAAATAATTACAATTAAATAATCATATATAAGAACTTAATGTGAAGCTTCCTTTTTTATGTGGGGATAAGTTATTGTGAAGCTTGCAATATACGGGTTATGGGTTTATCAAGATAATAGGACACTTGCTTTTTATCTAACTTTGATAGTTCGTTTGCTTGCTAGGATTTTAGATTCTATAACTTAGGTAGGTTATTATTGATTTCTGAATTCTTTCCTGCGTTCACAATTACAGTTGAGAAGTGCCATTGATCTGAAAAGGCACTACAAGAAGGGTGATACAAAATCCAAAACATTGCTCAAGTTTTTCCTGGCAAGTCTATTTATAATTTCTTGACTGATAGTATAATATGTGATATCTTGGAGCTCTAACTAGGACTGTGTGTATATTCTCCTTTGGGTGGTATACATTTTGTTATTTAGGCTTGGCTAATTCATACCCCATTTTGTCTTTTGACAATTAGATCGAGAATGGTGATAGTGTCAACATCATACTTCTTCACAGTTAGACTAACGAGGAAAGAGAGAAAGGGAACAATTGCAGCTGAGTTGTTATCTAATCGTACCGTTGCTGACTACAGGTGAGATATGCAACACTATCTTGTGTTTGGGTCATAAACCATATGACCATATCACAACATGATGTGTGAATTTAAAGGGTAAAAAGAATGTGGTGTTGTCATTTGTAAAAATGTGTTCGTTTGCCTATATAGAATGATTGATTAAGATGAATTCAGCTAAGGGAGTAATCTAAAATGTTATAAGAGCATGCTTATCTCAGTTGTCATCTTCAAATGGACTCACAAAAAAACTTCAGACAGACATAATTTGTGAAGAAGACAGCTATGATTTGAAGCATGGTCATCATATATGTAACATTCTCTATATTTTTATTTTTACCTAAAAAAAAAATATAACAGTGTGAAAACGTGAGAGAGAATATAGTATTTATGCTTTGTATTTCCAGAAATTATTTCCAGCAGAAACTTCCATCTTGACTCACCCCCTTATGAGCAAAAGCTAATTTTGGGTCCTCTATTGTGCACCTTACACATTTCCATTGCTACATTTTACCAAATTGGAATAATTTTGAATATATTTTAGGAAGTTGTTACTTTGTCCTTGGTTATGTGAAGAGCATGATCAATTATTTCTATGATATTCCGTGTTTGTATTTGATTTACTTCTATTGGGATAGCCAGAATTTCCGTGTTTGTTTTCCTTTATTAATCTTCCTCTATTTTAATCTCTATGTACAGTAAGAAGGAAAAAAAAAAGGTTCAATCCCAATGTGTCCCATATGGGTTCATTTCATCTACATATGTGAAGGAATTGAAGAAAAACAGGGATTGCAGTGGCAGAGGAATGCTTCTTAGAGTACTGAAATAGCTACATACAGTTGGGTTTTAGTTGATGCTTCTTGCATCTTCTGCTTCTCGTTCTTCGACTTATTCTTCTTCATCCGTGAACTTGCCTGAAATTCTATCGGTTTTTTCCATTTGGAGGCAGGAATTGAGAGAGAACAAGAATGACCGTGAACAGAGAAGTAGAAAATGGGAAACTAAATGAACTAGATTAACCAGGCCAAACCCAGTGTAATGCCTTAAAATTAGTTAATGACATCAAATTAACTATTTTCCATATGTAATTGCAACCTAGAGTTTTTATTTTTATTTTTAAATGGAATAGAATTTCAACTCTATTGTAATCTTTCTCATCATCACGCTAAGATACCAAAAATGGAAAAGATGTGGATCTTTCCCTCATGATTAACTAAACAATATTATGGAAATCCAATGAATTAATTACTTAATATACATTTTTTTTTTAATGATGTGATAGTTGGGAGAGGATTTGAACCCATGATGCTTTTAATAAAAACAACGAAATGTGTCAATTGAGATGTAAGGTTGTGGTTTTTTTTTAAAATAATTATATTGGTTAGAATTCTTAATGCTACTACCTAAATTCCTCCGAATGTATGAGTGTTTGGAGTAATAATTATATTGGTGCTCTTTGCTCTCACATTTATGCTGGGGTTCACCATAAATGTAAGAGAATGGAGTATCGTTTTACTATACTCCCAAAATACTTAAAAAATTTCCTGAGTGTTTGGGAGGTGAATGCCCATATTCAACCATTTAAGATTTAACATATACATTAAATGGGGGTTATTACCAATCCATATACATTAAACGTGTTTATAGGGTTGTTCGGCTTGTTGTCCGAAGTGCACAAATGGTTTAAGAGCCTGAGAAAAGAAGTAGAAGAAACTAAATGTGAACTAGACTAATTTTTGTGGAATAAGCAAGTACTATTCCATTAATCCATCCTTACTAAATTCTCAAATAAGAGAATAGATGGAATATATTTTGAAGATCCTTTGCATTCTTCTCTTTTCCCTTACTATAGTGGAATAACCATTGCCATTTTCACTTTTTCTTTATACTACCAAACATAATGCCCTATGAAATCAATTCACAACTAGCATAGACCCCAAAGCCAAAGACTTCAGTGTACATAATCACCATTGCAGCTGTGAAAAGCCTATAAGCCATTGTGAGTTAATCATCCAAATCTATGATTAGTCCATTAGGGAACCAATTATACTAGAAATTATAAATTATTTTTAAAACAATAGTAAAAATTAGAATTAAATCGAAAAGAGTAATGTTACACATAAAAACTATTTTACAACATTTTTATAAATAGTTGATGTGGCTAATTCCTACTAATTCTCATCTGCACCTACCATTAATATCATTTTTTTTCTTTACTTAATCACTTACCATATCAGCAGTATGTAAAAAAATAATGTAAAATAGTTTGTATATTTAGCATTTTTCAATTGAAAAACTCAAATAGTGGGACCTACTTGGCAGATTAGCACTCCCCTAGTTGAACCAAAGTGTTGATTTGGAAACTCTAAGTGCCAATTGATCAACACTGATGCTCTAAACCAGAGAAATTTCTGTGTTTAGGATAGGATTTTCTTTTTTCTTTTTTCTTAATTAATTTTTGTGGGAGATAAATATGAGATTATACTACCAATTGCACAACCATTAAGCACTAAAAATAAGGAAAACACCTCTCTCAAGTGTGAAGTATTCGAATTTAAAGGGCACTGGATTTTTATTGGCCGTAGGCTAAAAACCTCTTTAGCTTAGGTTACCAACCCCCCACCCATAGCCACAAAATTCACTTTCTTTTTCTCCATATTTTCATCACCCTTTTCACAGCATACACACATCACTTTTAAGTCTGTATAGGAATCATTCATAGGCACCAACCCAAGTAGTTTTAGGATTTATTACATCCATCATTACTGTGAAGATTAGTGATACTTTCCTCTCTTCTAAGAAAGTATAGGGCCTGACAACATTTTGGAGTTTTAACTAGTGTGAAATTATGTTAATTTGAACAAATTATAATTCACTTTTTTTTTTTTTAAAGATAATGCAACAATACACAAAACATATATAGTTCGGATTAACTTATGTTTCATTTTCTCTAAATAAATTTTAATTAAATTAGGTTTATCCTTTCTATAAATTACCTAATTGATATATTGATTAAACTCATTAAATATAGGCTAAATTACACATTATACTCAAATTTTGCATTGTTCACAACTCAGTGCTTTTATTTTCACCTTTTTTTGTTTTAATTTGAATCCTTTAATTTCTATTCATTTTCAATTTAGCTCTTCCGTTCGATCTACCTCATAGAATTCATTAAAACAACTTCATTTTAGAAAGTGAAATTTTTAATACTTATGGTGAGATTGAATAGAATTAACAGAATGACTAAATTGATACTAGATTACAATTGAAAGAATAAAATGGGAGGAAATGAAATTTAAATGTCTAATTTGAAAATATATTAAAGTTATGCATTTTGTAGTTTAAACTTGAATAAATATGTATAAAAACAACTTTTTATTGATTTTTCTTGATTATTGCAAAGGAGCATTGCACGTAGAGATATGAACTAATAAATCAATCTCTCTCTCTCTCTCTCTCTCTCTCTCTCTCTCTCACATTTATTTTGAGGAAAAATAAATAAATGACATAAAACTGACTAAGATTACATGATTTCTACATCTTCATTCTGGCTTCGTTTAATAGAGGGAGCTTGATAACATTATTGTTACACATTCAATGACCGCATGTTCAGTTTGCAATTCTGCAATTTGCATCATAAAAATTATATAGTCCATAATTCTAAGACTACAACTTTCCAAGTCTTCGGAAGCTTTGAACAATGACAAGACTTGGTGAAAACGATTGACGTTCATTGAACGAAAGATATGTTAAAAATTATAGGATGTCTTAACAAATAAAAAAAATTATATATATATATATATATAGAGAGAGAGAGAGAGAGAGAGAGAGAGAGAGAGAGAATTTTATTGTAAACTTAATCTTGAATAATATCATTATAAATAAATAATTTTTGTTGAACTTTCTAGATCATTATAACTTGTAAGCATACCAATTTCTTTTAATAATAAAATATTTGAGGAAAGAGAAACAAATGATATAAAATTGACCCAAAAACTCGATTGCTACATATTCAATCTAGCACGAATAATAGAGGGACTCAGATAACATAATATCTACACATTATGTCTGCAACTTCATAATCAGTATCAAACTAGTGGAGAGCTAGAAGGGGGGCCATGGCCCCCTTGACTTTTTGAAATTCCTACTAATAGAGCTATTAAATCTAAAAATTACCTTAAATTCTCACTAATTTTACTTAAGTGGCCCCCCACAGGATTTTGGAAAAAAAATTTGATTTTAGTTCCTCGTTTCCAAAATTACTTCTCTTTAAATCCATTGGGCCTCCCTCAAATTTCAAAATTAGTTCAAAAAGACACTTTACCAAAAAAAATAAAAATCCAAGCATCTAGGCCATTCATTGCCCATAGCCAGTCCAAATTTATACAAACAACAACAAATCCCAAATCAGCAATATTATTCACCAAAAAGAAAAATCCTTCGTAAATCAAGTCTCTTATAAATTCAAAAATCAGTCATTTAGAGCTATAAGTGGTTGCACCACCCAAACGCACATTTTTAGACTAAAATGCAAAATTCCCAAAGTTTGGATAGGCGAATGCGTTTTAAAAAACACAAATACAAGTACAACGCAGATTTGAAGGGTGTAAATTCTTAAAATATCCTCATAACTTTTCTAAATGACAAAAATATCATTTGCTTAATGACAACTTCTACCTGCTACATCTCGTCGTTCTCAAATTCTCAATGCAAGTTGTAGAACACCGTCACAGAAAAAGCTCTAATGGTAGTTAAGAAACACTAGGCAAAGGCTTCTAAACCTGGTTTACCCAAATGGCACACAAGTGGAAAATAGAAAGAACATGTGTTGGCAAAGCCTCAATTGCACCATTTGCAAGCTCAATCACCCCAGTTGCAAAACGCCATTGTTGCAAGCAGGATCTTTCTTTCTTTTTCTCTCAATAATTTTTCATTAAGTTATTTGTGGTTTGGATTTCAACTTTTCCAAAAAAAAAAAAAAAAAAAATTGGTTGTTTAGAATGGCGGAGTCTGACACGGGAAAGTTTTTAAGATTGAACACCTATCGTGATGGGAAAATTATAATATTATTGATTATATTATATTGAGAAGTGCTAGCGTACGTAACATTTTCACGATAAATCATAAGTGGTAAATTGTTATTAGTTCTAATTTGAACCTACTACTGATATTATTTTTTTTCCACCAATAACAATCTGCTACTTAAAATTTGTTATGAAAGTGTTGTAAAAATATTGAGGACATAGCATTTCTCGTATTAAAAAAAACTCACTATAATTTATCTAAAATTAATGCTTTGAGTGTACCTTGAGTCCTTGTTATTAGAATTGCGTCATT
Organism: Quercus robur; assembly: GCF_932294415.1. Classification (NCBI taxonomy): domain Eukaryota; kingdom Viridiplantae; phylum Streptophyta; class Magnoliopsida; order Fagales; family Fagaceae; genus Quercus; species Quercus robur. The sequence continues at coordinate 26,304,404 of NC_065537.1, forward strand.
TTTGGTAATTTACCCTAAAAACAATAATTTTTCACAAATGGTCAATTGACAAAATGCTTCTCTTTTTTTTTTTTTTTTTTTTTTTTTTTTTTTAAGTTTTACCAAATGCTTGAATATGGTTTCAAAAATTGTGTTTTTAAAACATAAGTTTTAAAAACGCTAATTTTTAAAAATGCACTTTTTGAAGTAGCTTATTCAAACAAACTGTTAACCGTTACTAAAAAAACCCAAATCTATTTAGGAAAAAAAAAAATCCCTTACGCCATTGCCGCCGTCTTTAACCTACAATTATCCGTTTGCCTCCACAACTCGCCAGTTTGCCACACCTAAGCCTAAGCCGAAGCCGGACTCCAATTTAGGCTTCTAAGTTCCAACCTTACTCACTATGCAGGTGTATTTTTTTTTTTGGCTAATCTGCAGGTGTATCTCTTTCTCTTTATTTATGCATGTTAGTCTAAAAGAAATAGTCTAATTTATGCTTTTGCCTTTTGAATCTTCTACAACCCTCTATTGGTTTTGTTGTGGTTTACAAGCTTACAGCTTGCATCTATTATAATATTTAGTTTTGATAAATGATAGTACTATCTACTGTTTTGACAGCTGTGTATAGCTTTTGTGTTTAATTTTGTATATCATATGTGTTTTGCGGTTTACATTTTTCACAATTGTTATAATATTTTAATTTGTATTTAATTTTGATAATGTTTTTAAGTGTTATACTATTTTAAGTTATTATTATTGTTAAATTTAAAAAAAAAAAGTTATTACTGTTGTTTATGAAATATTATATGATTATATTTGATATAGTAATATGTGTATTTATTTATTGAAGCATTGATACAAATACAAATTCACTATAATTCTTTGGTTTAGTTATAAATTATTTTAGTAATATGAAAGGTGGGCTATAAATTTTTTTAAAATATTTTAAATACATGCAAAAATGGTGTCATAACTTTTGGCCAAACTATTTCATTTTCTACTTGTGAGATACCTAAAAATATAGTATGGTAATTATGAAACTAAGACCACTTTTTTTAGTCATCATTTTTTTAATGTTTAGTTTGGAACTCTATAGAAAATTTTTTTGACTCCGCCACTGATTACCCCACACTTATCCTCACACCCAATAAAAGTATTCAAATTCAATCAAACATTAAATGATGATTGTCCTAAATCCTCAAAGTCAGCTTGTACATCATAAAGATTTTTGGCCTTCAATGAACTAATGGTAAACAAGTGATTAACAATCTAGTGAGTTTAGCAAGCCTTCCCTACATTGAGCGGTATTTTGAGAGCACCAAAAAATATATTTAAAATAGGGAATAACCTGAATTGAAGGGCATTAGTCCTTAACTAAATTAGAGAAATATAGAAAGTCAAAATTGCAGTAAAACTCATCCTTACATTCACACAAAAATTCTTACACCTTCATACACATCATGATTAGTTCAGCAGATAGCTTATTATATTTTTTGTGCATTCTTAAAGGTACTAAACAGTCTAAACATAAAATGATTTCTTCTCCTCCATTACATGGATCACGATCATCCCCATCCTAATGCTAACAATTCCATTCACTTCGATTTCAACACTTGTTGAAGTGTTTTACCTCTGTTGTAGGCTTGTTAAGTGTATTGAGGCACTCCACTAGACTTCTTTGCTGATTGTGCAGACAAGGGTGGTGGATTCGACTCCCCAAACTAATTCAAAGTCCACAGAGAGAACCGATCAAGCACAAGCAGATGGCAATCTAAAAAAAGGACCTAACAATCTTGTCATGCAATCTTTGTTTAAGGAACCCTTGCCTTTCCACAAATGACACCAAGAGTTGATACACAACACAACCATTCTATTGCTTGCCAATCTAGTAGTATTTTTCTTTGGGGCAACTTGAATATGGACAAGATTCTTTGGAGATTAAATCTCGTTTTTCCTTATGTGTCTCAATTGAATGGACTTTGTGATTATCAAACTTAGTCAGCGATGTCTCACTGGCCAAAGTAGCTTAGATATCAGGGTTCGATGCCTTGGTCATACTCACAGTATTTCACCATGGTGAACTGTAAGCAAATAAGCAAAAGAGTTAATTCTTTTTCAATTAAAACCCTTAATTCTTTTTCAATTAAAATCCTAAAATAGTGAAATTTTAAATAAATAAATAAGGTAAATCTCCATATGAAGCATTTGTACAGCTTCTTAAATAGTGCCTTACATTTGATAGTGTTTCTGTCACTACATGACACAAACTACACCTCTACCAAAAAATAAGGAATTAAGGTGTCAAAATCACAAGAGGAAGATTGCAAAATCCATGCTAAACAATTACATCCATGATTCTATAAATACATATGATTAAGATTTGAAGAATGTACAAAACGCTATTTAGTTTACACACAAGAAAAGGAAAATAATGACAAATTCTCATCGACCCTGTTTGATAGTATCACCAATCATAGGTTTAGAAGCATTTGCTAGTGAATTCCCTACATCACCCACAATGCTTGTACTAGCTGTTGATGAGTTGAAATAGCTAGTATCAGTTGCACCCTCATTGGTTACGTTGGTTATATCATCACATTTCCAATCTGTCAAATATCCTGGCCTTCAAGTTACAGTGCTCACTTCAATATCTCTAGAGAGCATTGCCACCACACGCGACATTGATGGCCGTAACGTTGGGGATGCTTGAGTGCACAAAAGAGATACTCCTATTAGTCATTTTACTCCTTCCTCATTGAATTCTGATAATTTAGAGTCCACAAGATCAACTTCACGGTTGTTTTCATGCAACTGCCAAGCTTGAGAAAGATATATATTTTATCAGAGTAGCTTTACAATATTGTGTACAAGTGGTGTCAGTGAGTGATCCATTTGTTTCAATGAGATAACTTTCTAGTGGTTCAGATATAGTACAGAATTGGTGGAAGTGAGAATCCAATTGTTTCAATGAGTCTAGCTGTCCAAGTGTTCATAATATGGTATAAAGGTATTGTCAATGAGTATTCAAATTGTCTGAATGAACAAGACAACCTTGTTTTAGTTTACTGGGGATCTAAATAAAATCTACTTGTTTTCCCTAAAGTCACCCACAGGTTCATCTTGTGAATCTAACAGTCACTCCATTTTAAATACTCATTTTGAATGTTCTGTGACATTTGGATGAGTGACACTGACAGGTCAAGATTGAAATATATTTCTATATAAGAGTGTGTAAACTTCAAAAAAAAATCAAGAACATCACAAATTATGAATAATCAAGAACATGTGTGTTATCATGAATTTCATAAAATAACTTGGAACGAGACCATTACATAGTATTTGGTCACACAAAAAGTAGACTCTTACTCGCATAGATTTAGGTATGGAGACTCATTTGATTTCCCATTATGGTGCAAAGTGGACTCATTTTGCAAATACTCTAAATAAGCAAATAAAATTATTTTGCTTCCTTTAGACATCCTAACTTCCTCTTTATTTATTGGTAAGTTATGATCCAAGTTTTGCCGGTACTTCAACTTTCGGCAGAACCAAAAGAAAATATATAGTTGTGGATGGATCATGACTGTCATGAACCCAAAACACATATCCAGACAAAAATAAATGCTACTGAAACTATTTGAAGGAAAAAATCCATCCAATTAAAGAAAGATGAATGTCATGGTGCACAAAAATATTGTTCATACCCATTCAAGAAGATATATCTTTTCTTCTTCCAAGCTTGAGTCAGAATTTGGCCTGCCACTAACAAGCTCTAAAGCCACAACACCAAGGCCCCATTTGGGAATTGATAAGGGAATGGAATGTATTTAAGTAAAGGAATGGAATGGAATGGAATTAAGTAACCTTGATAGGATGTTTTAAAATAAAGGAATGGAAATAAATGAAAATGAATGGAATGTAAGTAATCTTTTTTGGGAGCAACATGGAGAGAATGGAATGGAATCATTTTATGACAATATTATTGTTAGACCCCTATTTTAAAATAAATGGTTGAATATATAAGGGTATTTTGGGAGTTCTAGTAAAAAAATCATTAAATCTAATTTCATTCCCTCTCATTCTTTCCAATTTTGGGGGGAATGAAAATTTGAGGTTTTAAAATAATAGAGAGGAATGAATGTTCCCTCCTACCCATTCCATTCCCTTCCACTTAAACTCCCAAACAAGGGAATGGACTTTCCATTCCCTCCATTAAAACTCCCAAACAAAGGAAGGGAAGAATATTCTAAAATTATTCTTTTTTTTCCTTTCCATTCTATTCCCTCCTCCCAAACGAGGAGGCAAACACATCAGCCTTCTTTGTAAGCTGCCCACGCATGGCATACTCTGATGCAAGATACCCACTACATCAGTAAAAATCACGTGCACAAATTAGTGCTAATCAAACTAAATCAATAAAAAAAAAAAAAGGATTATGTAATTCAAAAAGACAAGGTGACAAGCTAAGCCTCTAGGATCTTACATAGTCCCTGCAACGCGCGTGCTTATGTGGGTCTTCTTATCATCATAAAGCTTGGCCAAGCCAAAGTCTGATATTTTGGGGATGAGATCAGAGTCAAGCAGGATATTACTAGCCTTCACATCTCTGTGCACAATCCGAAGCTGTGACTCCTCATGAAGATAAGCTAAACCTCTTGCCACACCCAAGCATATATCGAAGCGTGTTGACCAATCGAGATTCAAGGTTCTTTTTCCTGTCTCATGCAAGCATATAAATTAAATCTACATAGTATAAATAAATACTTACACACAATTAGCAACGGCAAAGATGCATTCACATACCAAATAATGCTTGATCAAGACTTTTATTTTCTAAATACTCGTACACAAGGAGTTGTTTATCTCCCTCAATGCAACATCCATACAACTTCACAAGGTTACAGTGTTGCACAGAAGATATAGTAGCAATCTCAGTTAGGAATTGGTTCTTTCCTTGGTGTGATGTTACAGACAGTTGCTTCACAGCAAGTACTCTCCCATCATTAAGTGTTCCCTATTCAATACAAAATATCAAACAAAATATTAAAGAATCTATTTAAAAAATATCACCCATCTACATATAATTTTAATCTATTATAGTAAATAGAAAAGAAGAGTTTGAATAATTAGGATGGATGACTTAATAGAGATGTAATTTAGACTTCTTATCTGATTGATGTCTTAAGTAAAGTCAAACAATGTAAAACAAAACCACACAATACCCAATTATACATAAAATTTATAAGAATAAATTTCAAAAAATTGTAGTTGCTTAATGGTCACCATCACCATGAACTTGCATGTCCATTTTAATCATTTTCAATTTTATGCCTCATACCATTCAAGGAAAAGTATTAGGCAGGAATGACAGGTTGCCCAATATAAATTTTCTACAAAGCACTAGATTGCCTTCATATGGTCCAAAACTTTGATTTCTAAAATAAAAAACTTTCTTTCTGGAGTGTTTTCCCTTCCAATGATACAAGCAATACATCTGGCAAGCTATAAACTACCAAAAACGTAATCTTATGGATCCCATTTCATAGATCAGGTAACGAACCTTACTAATGTCTAGAAAAGAAGAAATAAAAAAGAAATTTACTTTTATGCCCCAAGTAAATATAATTTTGTTTGGACTTCAATTATTTGGTCAGAATCTCCTAATACTAAAAGATTTTGGAAATTCTTTATTCGTACCAACTGTGATTACTCAAACTACTATACCCTCCACAAAATGTAATTACCCATCTATTGGTTCCCATGATTATCAAATCTAACAAACATCAACCAGAGATGATTTTTTCTTGACTAGTCCATTTTTAACAATCTTAAACAACTACTCAAACTTTAAACCATCCATGAGGATATTAATTTTCCATAATCATCAATTTATCATAGTTTGTTTAGAGTGAGACTACATAGAATGTGTCCAATAATTTTTTTTTTTTTTTTTTTTTGGGGGGGGGGGGGGGGCAAATTACATTTTAAACTATATAGTTTGGGCTGATTGCAATTGAAGCCTAAACTTTAAAAAGTTTCAATTCACCTCCTACATCTATTTTTTCCAAAATTGTTTACCAAATACATGTGCCTATGCAACTGTGTTTTACAAAGCTTAATGACACAAATTTGACACCTAATAATATATAAAAAAAAAAAAAAAAGGAAATACGGCATTATTTTGGACTTACCAAAGTGCACCCTTTTGGACTCGGGTAAGTAAATGGCATTAAGGAAATAGGGATAGAAGGGGTTGGTTAATTGAAAGTTCTCCTTGCTAATTTGCTAAGTGGAAATGTGGTTTTTTAGTTTTGCATTATTTTGTAATTTGGTTTGTTAGTTTCTGGGATTTTGTCCCTGATCTGTGTATTTGGGTAGTCAATCATGGTTGCTAGTTTAGATATTGTTGTCTAGTTGTAGTTGGGAGCTGTTTGCTCTGTTGTAGCCGTTAACTGTTGTGGCTGGTTTCAGCTTGTTGCTTAATAAAATTCACTTGATTATCAGGGAAAAAAAAAACTTTCAACTTCTTAAAGTAGAAAGATAACAATAAAACTAGTAAAAGAAATAGAAAGGGGCATATGGATATGGGATTATGAATCTTCATTTATTTTTGGATCAATTTAATTCTACAGCAATAGTAACTGCAGCTTCTCACCAATCATAGGAACAAGATATCATGGTGAAGACAACCAAGTAATTTCACAACAAATGGAAAAAGAAAATAAAAGGATAATATAAAAGGAAAGAAAAAAGTAAAAGAAAAGGGGTGGTGTTTAACTCTCTGATTTGTCAATAGCTATTTCTTGGAAATATCAATAGATGTATAGAAGCTCTAAACTTATATCAAACAGTCAACTTTAAGGCAATGGCTTGGTTTCAGCCACTAAAGTTCTTGATTAGAATAAGGAATTACCTTATAAACTGGTCCAAATCCTCCCTCTCCAAGCTTATTATCAGGATTAAAATCTTCTGTAGCTGTCTTTAGTTCAGCATAGCTGAAAGTGAATGTTTTATCATCTATTCCAAGGAGCTCTGCAATGTCAACATAAACACAGGTTGTAACACTGAATCCAATAACTAGTAATCGATTTGCTTGAGTGGTTTAAAGCAGAAAACTCAGCTACGTTTCTTCAAACTAAATGAGGAAATATCCTTTTCTTAAGCGTCAATGATCCATGTGTTTTAGTCCAGAATGTTGTTGGACTGAAGCAGGAGATTGGGTAGCAAGCTAAATAAATGGGAATTTGTCCATAGCCTGGGGCTTCATTGGCCACATAAATTATGTTTCTCCCTACTCCTTTTTGGTCATATATGTCTGTTTGTGTGTGCATGCGTATTATTCCAGGACATGTATAGAAAGAGGTTTTAGTAAAAACGCTTATGTATACAAGAAATGATACACTGCATTTTATACTCAACCTATTATGGAGTATGCAGAGGCCACCTCACTAATATCAAGTACCATAGCATCACATAAGGAAAGAGTTCCATTGTTCTAACATGTAGAGAAAACTGAATAAAGTTTGACAACTATCATCATGCACGTGCAACATGATTTTTGGCTTACCTTCATCATCATTGGTTGGCAGTTTTCTTCTTCGAACAATATAGAAAACAATGAAACAGCCAGAAAGCTCACAACCCCAACACCAACAAGGAGACCCACAATCAGACCAGTCCTATTCTTGTTGCTGCTTGGAGGACTGTTACTAACAGTGGGTGTAAATTCTATACCAAAGTAAGATGGTCAATAATATGTTACTAAATTGTGAGGAAACCAATACCTAATCTTTCTAAATGGCATCTATAGTTTCTGCACTTTTTTGCCTGGTGTAGCACTGATGGCTGAAATATAAGGCCCATAAGTACCTTGAGCAGGTACACAGCAAGTCCCCTTTCCAGCCCAAAAGAGATGGATTTCAAGGTAGTTTTGTGATACCTGAACATTATTATATTCCTTCTGAACAGCTACAAAAGAGGCACCACCAGCTTCCTTTTGCAAGTCAAAATCCTTTAAAACAAGATTCCCCTGGAGTAAAGAAATTCAAAAATTAGCCCAAAAAAAAAAAAAAAAGGAATGAGGATAAGAGGAAAGAGGTCATTTTATAGGAAAATTGGAGAGGGAATACATCAAAGGTTTCATTCAAAATCCTTATCATGATTATAGACATATTTTGGATATCAAAACTATTTTGAGTTTTGGAAATAAATTGCAACAAAAGTGAAGAAATCGCAGAGGTAATGGTTGTACCGTACTTGACAAAAATTTTGAGAAAAATAAGAGCAAAATAGATAGTTAAAGAAAACATGTGGAGGGGCCAAAATAGAGAACTGCTAGTGGCAAATTTAGAATTGATTAGATAATTTCAATTGTAAATATGCATCATATTCAACAAAAATCTATATTGATGAATAAGACAGTCAATATATTTGTTCTTATACTCTTTTTCTGTAAAGAAATATACACTTAGATTGGCATCATAATCCCTAGTCACGATCATGGTGCAAAATTATTAAACTACACAATTAAAGTTTATCAAAGAAATTAACTTATTTACTAGGGTGAATAAACTTTTTAGGCAATGCAAACTTCATTTTAAAAGAAAACGCTGAAGTTCTAAAACAATTCGATAATATGATGCAGACCTGGATATAAATATCGAAGACACGCCTCCCAAGACTTTGCCATGTGTTAGAGTTTACAAACGCTATTTCTGCAAACCGAAGGCTCACAGTGTAGTTTCCATTCTCGAGCCCTAGGCCACAGTATCGTAATGATGAAGCAGAGAGTCGAGCTGTTTGGAACAGCTCTAAGTCTAAAGTATTTGTGAATTGTGATAACGAAGAACTTGTATACTGAGCATTATTGGACCCACTAAAATATCCAACATTACTAACTACCCACCTTTCTGTGTCAACCACATAATATATGATTGGACCAAGTGTCTCATTATCCCTCTCATACAAAATCCCATTAGAAGAGGTAATCTGAGGTCCACCACACTTAATTGCAAACTCAGAACCTGTAAACAATATATTAAAAAAAAACAATCATTGATATGTAAGCTTGGAAAAGGTAATTAAATTTAGCATTCATAAGCAATCTACGCATTTCAATAGTGGACATGCTTGAATTTAGAATTCTGACCAATAGTCTGAAGAAAAAAAAAAATAGAACGTAAGTTCAAAAATAGTTTGATTATCTGTAAGTTGAATGTGCGACTTAGTGCTAAGTACAAAAGATTTACATATTCAAACCCGAGCTTTTTAAATACTCTTTTAATGATCACCAGTATAGGGTCCTTGGCAGAGGTTCACTGACCTTGCAATTTTTCTTTTTAAAGTACATCATGTTGCCATTTAAAATTACTGTATACTGAATTAACACTGGAATGTAGCTGTGATACATTGAAAATTTAGCCCCTAAAAAGACAGGTCTAATATTCATGTGTACTAAAAATTTGGAATGCATCTTGATTTTACTGTGTCCATATCAATATTTTGTAAACATTTGAAGTTTTGTTCGTTTGTATTCTGCTCAGAAGCACCAATCCTAGAGTATAATCTTCTCAAGGTTTGGCCTCAATACCAACTAATACTTTCCAATCTTACAATCAAGTGTGATTTTTTAAATTGTACTTATATCTTCCAATGCCATGATTGCAAGGAAAACCCCATTGAAGACAGCTCAATCCTGAAGGCAAAACACTAAAGTAGAACAGAAATGCACTTAGGCAAGGAATATGTAGTTTAATGACATAAAACATTAGTTATTAAAGCAGATATATCTCATTCATACAAATATTCTTATTAGGATTAGGTTTTCACTCATATAATTAGAAGTGATCTCTTGGCAATATGCTCATAAGCATTCTCCTAATAATACTAAACCATGATTGTCACATGATGAAAGAGGTTTCTTTAAATGAGTTAAGACTTGTGGTTTCCCAATGTAAGGCATTACTTGCAATCAGAAGAATTAAATATATATGAAATTGATCATGAAGGGAAACATATAATATTTATGCAGAAGTGGTTTTTTTTTTGGGGGGGGGGGGGTGTGGAGGGGCAATTTAATCAAATGGGCTTTGATAGTCCCCATCCCCATTACTCTCCTAGGTATGAAATCAGCTAATTACTCTTCATTTTTATCAATGTTTCGTATGAGCAAAACATATAGATTAGGTGTCATTTGACCATGTAAATAAGATGATATAACCAGGCTTGACCCTTTTTTTTTTCTTTTTTTTTTTTTTGTATATTTTGGTAATTGATGACTCCTGAGTTGTTGGAGCTGGAAACCCCATTTCTCATGCTCAGGATCTCCACATTTGAGGCTTAAGAGAATATTTTCTACTCAAATTAGTTTGGTATCAAAGCTTTTGTCCTGCATCAGACCCTACTGATTCACTCCTTTTAATGAACATGTCTAAGTAATATACATGCTATCAGCTTCTAACAGCTTCATCACCATAATTGACAAGACTAATAACATTTTAAACTTGATTAGAAACTTGTTTCATCTATATAATACTAAAAGCTGAAGCGTAACATTTAGTGCTGCCAGGCTCACGTTGAGCCACATCAACGGCCATGTCATTTTCATCTCATTTTCTGAATTTGTCCTACAATTTTAAAATTTAAAATAGTAATAAATATAAAATCAATCCTAGCCCTATCTCCACCATAAAGCCCACTTCTTATAAATTTAATTCTACCATAAAGCCCAACAAAGCCTTTTCAGCTGAAACCCTTTGTTTTCACTGTTTCAACCTTCTGTTTTTAAATTCCTTTTGTTGCACGGTTTAAAGCTCCTCTCTCCCCACGTTTTGTTTCACATTCCTTCCCCTTCCTCACTTTCTGTTCTACGGTTTCACATTTACTTCACGCCAGCCTCTCTCCCTTCTAGCGGCAATCTCTCTGTCTTCCTTCCTTCCTGCCTTTCTCTCCTCACAGTCTATAAATATTGATAGAAGTTGGTTCAAAGCATAAAAGCCCTAGAACCATCCGTAAACCAAAATCTACAATTTGATTTTTATTTTCATTTTACTTTCTACTTCTAATTTGTTTTGTGTTTTCTTCAGTTCAGGTATATCTTTCTTTTTTGGTTTTCAGGAAACAGAAGTCTCTTCTCACGAAAGCTTGCAGCAAGTAGTCGTCCTAGCACAGATTCTGATATGTACATCTCTTTTCTTTTTCAAATTTTCTTTTTGGACTTTGTTTGCTTAAGTAATCCAATTTGTTGCTCTCTTAACACATTATTATAATATTAATATGCACTTGAATATTGTCCAAGAAACTTTGATCGGATATTGCAAATTTGGAATTACTAAGTTGTGAGTGTAAAACCACATAATACATACCTGTTTAGGACAATTTGTTGTTACATTTTAATTTTTCAGTGATTCATTAAGTGTTGCTTCTTTTACATGTACACAAAATGTTTGATAAAATTCTTAAGTGATGTTCTGTTGGCCTTTTTTACTCTTTTCCCCGGTGACAACTTTAGCCCAAAACACCGACTCCTTCAAGAAATTCACTCATTTCTTCTCTCTCCAAAAAAATCGGATCATGTATTTGTGAATCATTTTAATTTTTATTTAGTTTTACTAATTCGTTTATTTTCAAATTGCTTTTAGTTTGAGTATTGTTGGTTTCAAAAGTCAATTTGGATTATAAGACTCTAATCTACACCTAAGAATTTGTTAAATTGTTTGTTTGTTTTTCAGATTTCAATTTGCCTCCAATAAGTTCCCCTTTTTCTTTCAGCATGTTTTCTTTTTCCTTTTTCATTTTTATTGTTGTGTTTGGCTGTAGAGAAAAGCTCAGATATTTTTGGTAGTATAATTTGAGATTTTTTTATTTGTAGGTGGTATTGACAACTTTCATCGTGATTTAATGGTTGGGTTGGTGCACACGAAAGCTTCTTAGAGAGCAACTTGGCCATTGTTGGTGGCAATGATTAGTGAGGATGGTTGTGACTTGTAAGGCGATTGGAGCAGCAGTATTCCATATTACCTTTCTGTCACTCTAAATTTCTTGCTTAAGGTAACAAAAGGTTTCCACCTTCTATTGGGTGTGAAAGGAGTGTGGGCTGTTTTTTTTTTTTTTTGGATGGGTTTTCCCAACTCTTTCATGTTAGAGTTTATTGCATTGATATTAGCAATGGTCATGAATTTTTTTGGGGGGAGGGTTTGTGTATAATATGATTGATAAAATTCCTCAATGAATGAGTGGTACTGGAATATATATATATATATATATATATATATGAAAAAGGAGTTGTAGCTGTAGTTTCCTTTATTTAAATTTTTGTTTGTTAGCCCTCCAAGGAGGTTAAATTTAATCTCAAACCATTGATATTGAACCGTACTTTTATATTGTTATATTATTTTGTTTTGAAAGTTTAATATAGAGCAAGATGCTTTTTTGTGTGCAAGTTATCCCATTTGATTATAAAATCTACTAAAAGTTGAAACTATGTGTGTTTGGTATGGATTTTGGAGCCTAGATATGTCTTCTCCAGCGATCACTTCAGCACAGAGATGTTTGCCAAAGCTTTGCAGGAGTTTCTTTATATTGTCTTGCTTTGAGTCTCTCACCCTCAGTTCATCTTCTTATCCCTTCAATTATAACCTTCTCTGGATGCCTATTTATTTATTTATTTTAATAACATATTCGTAAGCTATCTCAATAAGTGCAAAAGAAATTACTGATTACATAGTCTTCTATCATATAATTTGCAAAGACTATGATTGCAAACTACAATATGAGAAAGCATGCTTTGTTTGGCTGACACCAAAAAACAACATAGCAAAAGGCCATAATATTTCTATGATTGAACACAATTTGATATTTCGGTTTTAGCCTTTGTTTTATTGTAAGAGCCTATTGCATTATCAATAGAGAATTTGTTGTGTCAAGGATATTTAAAAAGGAAACTCGAACCCATTAGATTGAGAAGTCTGTTTTACTCACAAGCCTTTAACTTTTAGTTACTTTTTGAAGTATTTTTCTTTAATGTTTGGTTTTTCTTTATGCCTTTTAAGTTTTGGATTTTCTAAAAATAAATTAATCTTGAAGGTGTTAGCAGTTTGCATAATTTGAAGAGTGAATTGCACTGGAAATAAGATCAGCAAAGTTAACCAGTTTGTGCTGAAAATTTGGAATTGGGTATTGTTGAGAGTAATTTATCTAACGAGGAAAAAAAAAAATCTATTCAAGTAGTAATTCTGTACTAACAAATGCACTTAAGAAATGAGAACCATGGAAATTTTTTTTAAAAAAAAAAAGCTCGATACTTTACAACTACTAAGTTTGGTCTAGAATATCAAATTTTAAGGCCTATTTTTATTGGCATCATAAAGCACGAAACAACATTCTATATTCTATTTTCATTAAATACTTGGTATTATTTTGTTACGAGAAACGGTTGTTAAATGGTATTAATGTTATAGGTTATAGCAATCTAACACTGATCATCTTGAATGCCATTTGATATTCTATTATGAATTAAACTAACATAAAAGTTTAGGATAAGTCTATTAGCCAAAAAAAGATAGATCATCTATCTTAGCATTTATCTAGAGATTGTGTTTGTGTAATGTGTAATGAGCATTGACTTTATTGTGTGTTTGTTGAGTTTGCGTCATCTTTACATGTTTGATAAAATATGTTTGGTCCTGCATTTTATTATTGTCATTTTTTTCCCCTCCCAAATGTAAGGCTTTGGAGTGCCATTTGTTGGGTCTAAATTGCTTAATTATTTGATTGGTTGCACTTGATGTCATATGAGCTTGCTGTACTTTTTTGTAGAATATTTGTATGGACCACATAACAATACATCGTTTGGATTAGGGGTAGCTGTTGATAGTGCAAGCCAATGTATATGAGCAATGTGTGTAAAATTAGAAGTAGGGAATGATCATATTGAAGTGCAGGCTATAAGATTACAAAATGTAGTGCTTTGTAAACTTGGGGCTTCAAAAAGTTGAAGTAGAGTGTATAGTCAAAAAACTGATAGATGAACTAAAGTTAGTTGGACCACTAATTTGCGGATTGCCTAGATCCTTAATGATAGTAGTGGGCTTGAGTCCTCTATCAAGAATATATGTTTCTCTTATCATCTTCCTCGAAGTAGCATATGAAGCAAAGAACTATATTGATGCAATATATTGGCTAGAGGAGTTCCCTCCATGTATTATGAGTCTCATAGACAGTGATGTACCTGTTACTTAATGATAATACTATTAATAAAGTCTGCACTATAGTTTTATTCACACACACACACAAAAAAAAAAAAAAAAAAAAATGTGTCTCTATTGAGCAAATTCAAAATATTGTTATTTTTCCAACAATCTGAAAACATTTTCAGGCATGTACAATTAGAGCTTTCAAACATGTAGATTCCTCCATACAAATGTATTTTTAGTGTAGTTACTCCTTTGTTTGATATTCTGTCTGTACTTGGATACATTTCAATAAAGATTGTTGTTTATAAAAAAAAGAAATAATCATTTTATCTATTTTAAAATCATAGAACCTTCAAGCAAAATAAATATTTGTAATTTATATATTTAACTATCCTGTGCATCGCACGGGTTAGCGTCTAGTTATAGTAAAACTCAAGCGCTAAAATAAAAAATATAGCATCGAGAAATTTACCTGCTGTTTGAACCTTCTATTGTGAAATTGTTGGCAACTAGATTACTGCATATTATACAGCATAAGATTTGAATGTCAGTTTTTATTCAAGAGTAGCAAGTTATAGAATATCAGAAACATAAATATAATATAAGATATTTTCAAATAGAATAGTATACAAACGGTTGTAAATTTTTTTCGCTAACCCAAGAAGGAAAGCTTCCTTGTAATTTATTGTAAGACAAGTCACTACAATAATAACATAAGAAGGATGTTAGATACATGATCCATTCAACTAGTAAACAATCCCATGCTTGTTTATGCTATCAGCTACACATGGAAATCCATGTATACTCTTTTATGAGACTATAAGATTAGGCCAGTACAATTAATCCATTAGTGATACAACATTTATTATTTTCAGTAATTGCTTGCTTATAGATATACAGAAAAAACCCTCCCCACCCACCCACACTCCCCCCCCCCCCCCCCCACCCCAAAAAAAGAAAAAAAGAAAGGAAACACTTCCATCATTTTAGAGTAATCGCTAAATTATTACATGGAAATCAAATCTTTGATTAACCTTCCAATGTAAAAGTATCTGCTCCATAAGATTGTTATAGCTCACTACATATAAATGTTCACTTAACTCATACAAGATTTTGGGATGTGGTACTCAAATTTTTTCTACCAAAATACCACCGTAAATAGCTTAGTATTAACAAGAGATCAAAGTCATACTACCCTCTTGACATCAAACTGAATATAACTCCTTGTAAATATGCATCGGAGATTCAAAAAATCCTTATACAAATAAGGGATTTCTATCAAAAAAGCTAATTGTTAGACACCTCCATTTTAAATGTATCATAATGTTGTTAAATGCAAATAATGTCTTTATGTACTTACATGTTGAGAAGAGACCCACTTTTTTGTGCAGGCACAGTGCTGTTTAACTTTTATTTCCAAGAAACCTGATAATGAAGGCAATAGTACATGCTTCAATATAATACAAAATAATATTGGGATGAATAATATGAAATTAAGAAAATGAGGTATATTACAAGAAAGAGAGCGAACTCAAACTGAAAAGCACGTTTGGAATCTGTCCTTTTATATTGTTGAAGCTCAAATCCCTAAAAAAGTAAAACAATATTATTATTATGTATTGATAATAAAGCTATTATCACATGGTTGTGATTCATAAAACTAGTTATCTACAAGAAGTAATTAACAATTATAATCCTTACACACTATCCCAACAAGAAAGAAGGAAAAGAAAAGGATAGAGAAAAGATAAGAAGAGTGGAAAACAAACAGGATGAATTTGAATTACAATGAAGTGGCCCCTTATCCAATGACAAATAGGGTGAGTTCATTTTGCAAGCCAAGGGAAACCTAATAACAATATCACTTAATTTGATCAGTATTTACCACATAAATTTTAATATAGGAACCCACATAAATTTCTTTCTTTAGGTTGGGGTTGCTCAACCTAATAAATAGCATAGATGTTCCCAGTTCCATTGCTTTGAACAACAATCAAATTCAACCTAAATTCCAGCACTACGTGTATCTAAAATTCTAAATAGTCACCCACCAATGGGAATTACTTACAGCTGTGACAACTTTAAGTATTCTCCTATATTTGATGGAATTGAATCAGAAATGTTATTATTCCTCAGCACTCTACAACAGATGCAACTAAACTATTATATTATATTCTGGAAGAGCAACAAAGAGGAAAGAAAATATGGATATTCATAATTAGGAATCTAAAACATAGACGCTTGGGCTTTTTCTTACAAGGTACTTAGAGATTTCATATTCTTTATAAAAGCCAGTGAAGAGCTCCCATTAGACAAATCACTTATTCTCCTACAATAATATCACACATGAGATTGTTAACTTTACAAGATCTACAAAAAACAAATAAAAGTAACTAAAAGATGTTGACACTCACAACTCTGTCAAAGAAGTCAAATTGGAAAACGCTAAGGGTATTGGACCTTCTAAAGAGTTTTCTTCAAGCTTCCTACCAAAATCATTTTGGAGTAGTTAATCATAAATTGTGCACAAATGCATCTCTTCTATAGAATGTACAAATACACACTAAAATTTTATCAATGATAACTTTGACTTTGCAATGGAAATTGAGCCTTATCAAGTATGATTTAGAGAGAAGCAAATAGAATAGGGCTAACAATATTCTTACAAAGCTTTGACCAATTCCCAATGAAGTTAGGTATCCTACCTGTTAGTTCAGTGTCTGAAGCCCACCTGAGACCATAAGAAATATCTCCTCACACAATCTAATCACAATTTTTTGTTTTAATATTCATCATTATGTAAATTTTAGAAAGTTTGCAAGTGAGAAAAGAAGTAGTAAGCTAGTTCTTACACTATCACAAGGCTTTTTAAATTAGCAAATGTCAAAGGAATCGCACAGCTATCTCCAAAACTATCAAAGTAGCTGTCAACGTAAAGAATTTACATGAATAAAATTATATTGATATCCTATCATCAGCTCAAATGAAAATTCAGTAGTAACAGTTAATGAATTTAACAACCAAAGGAAAGGTCTCAAGCCATTTTTGGCAGCTAATAGAACAATTTTCAAAATTTCTCATGGTAAGTATCTACAGAATATATCATTTTCACCATATCATTTCTAGCAACTAATAGTACTTGACTTTATCATGTAAAATATATATTTTTTAAATATGATTACATTGTTTTCTGTCCTAGGATAAAACAGATAATCTTGCATTGGCAAAACCTTGCAATATGGCATATGAGATTTGTTGTCACAAAGTTATTATAATCTCTAGCAACAAACAAGATATTACAAGAAGCTTTACTAGAACCATTTCCAAAGTCTGCCTCACCTAGCTATAAAATCAAATCAAATTGATTTTCAGAACGTTTACTGAAATTCGAAAGCTTTATGGTACTAGAACTTACAGCTGTTCTAATTTCACTAAATTGCCAAGCTCAGATGGGAGAGAACCAGTGAAGTTGTTTGTCGAAAAAGACCTACAAAATTAAAAAGTAAAACAATATATGAATTATAATTTATATTCAAGGACTTGATTCTCTTCGGGTGCAGATCATCAAGATCAAGTATGTGAGATATAGAATTCCAGCCAAAAAAAAAAAAGATATGAAATGCAGAAAGCATCAAAATAGGTGTACAATTGCATCAGGGTGACTACTAAATTCATATTTTTGTGAAAACCCTTCCTCATTATTTTTAATGGTAAGTCACACACGCATACTATTATTGAGGGAGGAGGAAATGCCATTTGAGATATAGCTTACCACAAAACCCTTCTTCAAATAAATTACAATAAAAGAATGGTTGAAACAACACCACCAAGATGCCACATAGATGACTTACAAATTTTGAATGAGGGTAACTTACAATGATATTAAATCTGTAAGATTTCCAAGTTCCTTTGGAAGTGTCCCTGATAATGCATTGATGCCAAAACTCCTAATTTATTAAACATCAAAGGAAAGAGAAAGGTTAGCTGACATTAGACATACAATATCCTTTGAGTTTCAAACCAAAACTGAGACAGGCTTACAGGTATTGCATGCGATATAGTTTGCCGATGGATGCAAACAAGTTACCAGTCAAGTAATTTTGGCCCAAATTCCTGTAAGAAATATTGGAAACATAGCACATTTAACAAATTATAATGAAAATGAACCATCCTGGAAAACTAGTACACCACATCTACCACAAAATTCAATTGGTTTGCATGATGCAGTACACTTTCAAGGTCTAAGTTCGATCCTAGCTTACATGAAAAAGAAGGTAATCCATATTCATGCAAAACACAAGTAAACAAACATATCAAGAAGATATCGTACAAATTGAAGAGGAAAGTCAAAGTCCATAGTTCATCTGGAATTACGCCAACTACATTCAGGGCATAAGCCCTCCTGTAAAAGGAAGAAAAAAAAATAATAAAAAAAATAAAATAAAATAAAATAAATCGACCGTGAAAAAAAAGATTGAAGTACTGAAGATGCGCAAGATATTTTGAAAGTGTAGTTTCTGTAACTTACCAAATTTTGCAGAACTTTCAAGGTTTTAAAAAAATAAAAAATAAAAAATTGAAAAAAGGGGGATTATCATATGAAATAATTGTGCTTCAGCTTGTATATGAATTTAATTCACGGATTGCTAAAACTGTAAGCTTAGTAAAGGTGGCAGATTGAATGACTGCTCAAGAATATTAGTAATTAATATCATAAAAGCTCTCTACAAGGGAATGTTTACATATAACGGTGAGTTTCCAATTAATGGCCATATACCCTAGTGGCATTCTGCTCCCTTCTTATGGGTTTAGACTTGAGGGTCAAACTCGAATCCCCTTAACTTGCACTTTGCACAAATAATACATATTGAGGCCCCATCTGATTATCCTTTGCAAGTATTTAGATTTTATTCTTTTTTTTTGCGCTAAATGCATCTCAAATTGTGCTTGTATGCTCCAATGGCATAAAATTCATGGTTCATTGTACAAAACCACACTTGTACTAGTGAAATGTGGTACAAGGAGAAAATGAGCATAGGAGAAGATAAAATTAGCCATCAATATATAAATACAAGAAACCACATAAAGAACTTTTAAGTTATAAAACACATGTGCACACGCACATTCACACACAAAGAACTTATCTCTTCAATTTTTTTTTTTTTTCAATTCCTTTCCCCATTTCAACACTGGAACATTGAATTCAAGTAGAGTTCCCATTTTATATTACCATGTGAATTTATAAAGTTGACACATTTTAGCTTTTCATTTTTGGTCATCATATAGATGATTCATACATGAGATTTTCTTTTAAGAGGATATTATGACAAGGCCTCCTTATGATGTCTCCATGACCTCGCCTTAGTCCTTAGGATTCTATGGCCAATTCATGCAAAACTCAATAATTTTAAAGCTCACACATCCATCATAGGTATTGGTTTGACCAACAGATGCCACCAACTTAAATTGTTGCGTGAAGATACATTTCATCAAAATTTTAAGCAGCAAAATATTTTATCTTTTATGCTCAAATTTGATGGTATGATGTTTGTATGACATTCCATGCTCAAAAACCTTTAAAATAAAGGAACAAAACATGGGAAGCACCATGAAGGCACACCCATGACAGATTAGATCTTCTAATTAGAAAAAGGCTGACTCGGGTGGCAAAAAAATCTCATTTGTTTGACTGCTGTACCCCACACACACACACATATATATTTAGAGTGAAACACACAACCACCACCCCTCCCCCTGAGTTTTGAATGCAACACTCAACTCCATGTGTATCATTTTATGTGAAAACCATAGACATCCATTAAAATAAAAGATGTATTGCTCATGTGATGACACTATCAATATTTAGAACTGTATTTTCACATAAAGAAATACCATAGGGGGTTTTGTCTTAAACTCAAAAACCTCAAGAAGGTAAAATGTTACATAATTAACAATTTACAGGTAAAACAATACCGCAAGGGGTTTAAATGTTACACTCAAAACTTTAATGTGTTATGTTTTTAGGGGAAACTATACGGGATTTTGTGCATATTTTTATCCTAAAATGAATGGTAGAAATTGGCATAGAAAAATGACCTGGGGTAGTATATATCTCAATAAATGACTCTGTTATCCCTTATCTATTTCTCAGTGCAATATAAAGTAGGTTTATTAATAAGCTCTCATCTGAATAATACCTCCTCATTTCCTCTATAAAAATACTAAGATGGAATACGAGTTGAGACCCATGTTACCTACCAACAAAAAGAATTATTATCAGCCATGAACTCCCCCCACAACCACCACCATTCTAGTTAAGTTCACTTTAGAAATATCCACCTCTATACCCAACAAACTAACAAAATTCTCGATAATTAGTTGGTGTATGTCAGATGAGGGACTACACATACACACTCGGGAGAATAATTCAGTGCTTGAAGAGCTCTAAATACCCTTCTTAAATAAATAAATAAACACCCGGTCCAATAACAAGATGTTAAGGATAAGCATTATAAATCAACGATATGAATAGCGATTTTTGTAATGCACATTGGCAACTCACCTCACCTGTCAAATGATTTTTTTTTTTAAAAAGGTTATTGCTACTTTCCTCTGCCACTCTATAAAGGTACATAAAATTTTCGTATATGATAACATATAAAATAAGTTTTGCTACTAGGCAACCAGTTAATATATAATATCCTCTTCATCAACCAGTTAATATAATATATTCAACAGTGTTGATACTAATTTTTTAACTAATATCGAAAATAAACTTAAACCTTTTCAACAACCAGTCAGATATAATAGAGGCGATCCCCTTGCTTTTCGTTTAAGTTCAATAAAAAATTATAATATAAAAAAATGCAACTTACATTAAACTATTTTTTTTTGTTGAATGTGTAGAAATTGTAATTCTAAGCAAAAATGGCATGGGAAACAAAACATGAGGATATATATATATAAGTGTCCTACCACAGAACATCCAAGATTTGGTTGCAAAATTACTTTTGCGTGTTTAGTTGCCAGGACCCCTACTCCCCTGGACATTTATATATATATATATATATATATAAAAGAAAGAAACATACAATTGGGTTATGTGGCGAGATACTATTGTACAAACAGTCACATTTGATAAAGGGGTTGTGGTTTTGGTCGTCAAAACTTGTGGAGTCGATGGCTGCTCCACTGCATGGTTCCCCACTTATATTCCATTGATTTGAATTTGCTGAGATCCCCCATTTTTGAAATATTGTATTTAGTGCTGTCACTGCAATCACATTCACAATTAAACATCATTGTGATCAATCTAATATACACCCTCCAAAATTGTTTAAAAGAACAATTTTATTTAGGAAAAAAGAGCGAAATTTTATAAAATCATTATACTAAAAATAAATAGCTTATTTTTATTTTGAGCCCATCCCAAACAGAGAAAAATGTTGTGTTTGTAAAAAAGAACCTTCTAATCATTGATACCCATAACAGATTAGACCATAAAATAAATCCCACTTAATTAACAAATATCCAAATTGTCCAAAACTAATAAATCTACGAATATTTTTTTTTTAAGAATTAAAATTACAATTAACCCACTTTTAAAGGGTGTAAAAAAATATCAATCAGTGAATGAATTTTTATTTTTTTAATGAAACAGTGAGTAAAATCCATGTAACATAGATTTCTTTTCTTTTTCTTTTTCTTTTTTTTGGTCACTACACTATATAGATTGATTGAATTTTTTTTTTTTTTTTAATTCAATTAATCTATATAGTGACCAAAAAAAAAATCTTTCATAACTTTTTTTTTTCTTTTTAATTTACTAAGTTGGTAGCCTTTGAAATTTCCATATATATATATATAGAGAGAGAGAGCATTGCTCATAGCTGTCTGATTATTTAGTTAAATATATAATTATTAATTTATGATGTAGTATTTACCACCACCCCAATAATGTAATGGCTGACACCACAAGTTGCCAGCACAATTGTAAAGCTAAGCTAGCTATTGAAATGATGATAATATCAAAAGTACAATATCTACCTTGCACTTATCAACATGATTCGTTGGTTTGGGGCTCTTATTAACTTCATCCATAGCTAGATTTGCAAGCTACAGCACAATCAAATTCTATAAGCTAGCCTTTTATATATTACTTCAAGTTTTGTACTTCAACAATTATAAACAAACACAGTTTTGGCGTTCATTGTTTATTTATTGGATTATAATCCAAAAAAAAAAAAAATATCGTATGGCTGTTCATATGTAACATATGCAGAAAACAAAAAAAGCTCTGATCAGCCTACAACATTAATATGTAATAAACTCTGTGTGTGTGTGTGTGAGAGAGAGAGAGAGGCACACCTTCAGCAGGATCTGTAGCAGCTTGGGTTCGATTTTGAGCTTGAGCTAACTCAAAAAGTTGGCCAAAGATGCAAGCACCACAAAAAGCTGAAGCTAGAAGAGGTGATGATCCTACCATGACTTCAATTTTTTCTCTATATGGGATTCATTAACAAAATAGAAGTGCAATGAGAGAAATTACAGAAGGGCTAGAGAGAGAGAAGAAAAGAGGAAGATAAAAAGCTTCTCATATGCAAAGCCGCCACACCATCTACTCTATCTGACTAAATGCATTTCTTAAGTATACAAATTCCCATCTTCAATCCCCACCTAAAAAAAAAAAATTCCCATGTTCAAATGTATCCATTGGTGAATATACTTAATATAAAAATGCCAATAGCTAGGGGCAGAAAGTCGACCATTGTTTATAAAACACAACATAATTGATACATTCATATCATGCGGTTTGGTTGTTAGTTACATCATGCCCCACTCACGCGCCCCTAGCTATTGGTGCCAACTTGGTACGTGGTAGCTCAAGATTCACAAACCGGACCCCTCTTGGTGGCAACTTGGTAGCTATAGTATAACTTATAAAGTCATTATGACTCATAAGGTCATTGGCACCAATAGCTAGTATAACTTATAAAGTCGTTGGCAGTGGTTGGGCTGGTGGTTTGTTGATCGAGTTGTGGTAGTGGGTTGCCGATTGGTTTGCAATTTTGGGTTGTTGGGTTTTTTCTTGATGGCGTTTTGGTAACAGTGGTGGGGTCGGGTTTGGGTTGTGATCACGATGGCTAGGCTATGGGTTTGGTGGATCTCAGTGAGTCGATCTTGCGATGATGGGTTGTGATCATGGTGGCTGGGGAGCGGGTATCTGGCAGTGATCATGGTCGCTGGGTAGTGGGTATTTGGAGGTGGCTATGGCTAGGTTGTGATGTGGGGGGTTTTAGGTGGTAGTGGGTTTGCTGAGTTGAGAAGAAAGAGTGAAAGTTTGTTCACTTTGGTGGTTGAGAAGAGAAAGAGACAGAGAGGAAGAGAGAGAAAGAGATAATAAAAAATAATAAAGAACGAATATTTAATTGAAGCGATAAAAAAAAAAATATATCAATACTTGGTTGTACTGTAACATGAGAATGAGAAGTTAAAATAAATAAAGTGATTTTTTGTGTTGTAAAGGGCCCGTTTGGTAAATGTGTTTAAAAACTGAAAATTATTGTTTGAAAACATTTGTAGAAATACGTGTGGGTGAAAAAGTGCGTGAAATGCTGTTTAAAAACTAAAAATGGTTGTTTGGAAACACAAACCAAGCATCCCCTAAATGTTTAATTTTTTGGTATCATCAATGTTGATGCTTTATGACTCATTATCTTTCTTTTATTCATTTTTTTTTTTTTTGAGAAACAATCTTTTTTTTATTCATGAGTGTCTTAGGAAAATTGTTAATAAATCATGAGTGTTTAAGGACAATCATATTATATTATATTATATATTATGTTAGGTTCTAAAGTCTTAGGATTTTATGTATTTAGAACTTTAATTTGTATTGTTGGCAAACCATGATCAAAACAATGTGTTTAGAAGTGTTTTAGTCTAGCTCAAAGTTGTGATTTTATGTAAAGTTGGAATCGAGTTAAAGCAGGAAAGTATTATGCCTTTCGGCCTGGCTCGATCGATCGAAACTTGGGCAGAATGATTTTCTGCAGATTTTTCCAATTCAGCCCTAGGTGTTTTAAAACGTTTTTAAGGTTTCTTATTTGTCCTAAGTATAAAAGGCAAACCCTAGCCACGTTTTAGTGTTGCTCATAATTGCGGTTTGTGTAAATCTCTTGTGAGATCTAGAGGAACTTTCCTTTACACAAACTTAGGGTTTTCAAGAAGAAGATTTATCTACGCCTTGATGATCAATTTAGTTGCTGCCATTGAAGCTTAAAGAAAATACAAGCGGGTGTGCTTATATCTGGTGGTGAATCTAAGAAAAAAGGAGTCCGTGGATTCGGAGCTTGCACGTGTTCGTGTCAGTAAGTTCTACTGGTTGGTAGCAATAAGAAGTCGAGCGTGGGGGCTTGTAAGTCTTATTGTATGAACTTCGATTCTTTTAAGATAGTGGATTCAAGTTTACCTTGAGGATAGTTAGGTCAAATCCTCCCCAAGTTTTTACCGGTTTGATTTCTTGAGTGATCATATCTTGTGTTATTTATTTTCCGCTGCTTTGCATGATTTGATCTTTATTATTGTGATAACCTAGACTTGTTTAATTGGACTAAGTAACAACTTGGCTAATTACCTAGGTTAAATCAATTGTTTAAGGGGTCTAAAAACTATCAAGTGGTATCAGAGCAGGTAGCTCTTTTGTTGTTGATCCTTTGATCTCTGAGCTGATCCTTAACCCCTGTTGTCATGGAACACGGACACTCTCTAGTTATTCCTTCTCACTTTGATGGGAATAATTATGCTTATTGGAAAGTAAGGATGAAAGCATTCCTGAAATCCATTGATGAGAGGGTGTGGAACTCCGTTGAATACAGATGGGAGAAGCCCACTACACCTGTTAATGAGTGGGAAACTTCTCAAAAAGAAGCAGCTGCATTTAATAGCAAGGCTATGAATGCGATCTTTAACGCTGTTTCTATGGAGGAATTTAAGAGAATCTCCAATGTTGAGGTTGCTCATATTGCTTGGAATATCCTCCAGACTGTGCATGAAGGCACAAAAGCTGTCAAAATCAATAAATTGCAGCAATTGACTTTTAAATTTGAAAGCATTAGGATGTCTGATGATAAATCTTTTGATGAATTCTATGCTAAATTGAATGATATTGTTAATTCTGCTTTTAACTTGGGTGAAATCTATGATCAATCTAAAATTGTTAGGAAGATTCTTAGATCTTTAACTGAAGACTTTAGACCCAAGGTGACTGCCATTACTGAAAGCAAGGATGTGGACTCCATCCCTGTTGATGAACTTGTAGGATCTCTTCAATCTTATGAGTTGGATCTACCCAAAACTACCAAATCCAAATCAATGGCTCTTAAGTCAGTTGATGATGTTGAAGGTGGTGGATTTGATGATGAACTCTCTGCTACAAAGATTGCCTACCTTGCTAAGAACTTTAGAAATTTTCTCAAGAATAGTAATAGAAAGGCAAGAGGCACAAACACTGCTGAACCTAGAAATTTTAGAAAGTATAATCCCACTAAGGTTAACAACAATGATAAACCTAGAGAAAAAGTAGGTCAATCTTCCAATAATTCCTTGGGCTCTCAGTATTTTGGATGTCAAGGGTATGGACACATGAAATCTGAATGTCCTACCTATTTGAAGTCTAAGGGTAAGGCTATGGCTGTAACTCTTAGTGATGGTAAAGTTTCTGGTAATGAGTCTGACTGTGATGAGGATGGAAACTTCATTGCTTTCACCGCTACTGCTGTAGTCGATGAGAGCATATCTGTTGAAGAGAACCCTTCTGATGGGGAACTATCTGAAGATGCAGATTTTCAAGAGGCTTATAATAAACTTTGCAAAGTTGCTGCAAAGGATGCTATGAATGTTGAACTTGGCTTGAAGAAAATTGAATCTCTTGAGCTTGAAAAGAAGAATTTGTTTGTTAAACTGTTTAATGCTAATGAACTTTTGAACAATGTGAAAAATGAAAACATGCTTTTGCTTGATAAAGTTAAATCTTTGGAACTTGATTTATCTGTTGCAAGATCTACTAGTTCTAAACTTGATCAAATGCTGAGTGTTCAAAAGTCTTCTTCTGACAAAACTGAATTAGATTATGTTGAAAGCATCTCTGTGTTTGCTCCCCATTCCACAAAGTTTGTTCCTTCATCTTCTTCTTCTGAACTTTCTGTGAGTGAGATAGTGAGCGAAACTATCAAACCCCCTGTGAGTGAGGTTGTTAAAATCTTAGAAGGTTCATCATCTAGGAAGATTAGGGTTGATCTAAAAGAGTCTAAATCTAATATCTAAGGACAAGACACATGATAAGCTTGCATGGGTTTGTCACTTTTGTGGAAAGTCTGGACACATTCGTCCAAACTGTTATAAGCTGCAAGCTGCAAAGAGAGCAAATAAACCAAAAGTACATGTGCCTTAAGTACAAGATCCTATGGTACTTATTGGTGAATTGGTAAAGATTTTAAACCTTTATTCTAATCCTGGAGTTGGTAATCATTCTCATGTGAATAAGAACTCCAATACTCATGGTGCATCTAAAAGGTTTTGGATGCAAAAAACTCGAACTAACTGAGTCTTTCTAACATGGTCCTTGTGTTTCATTGCTCTACCCTTTGTGACCATTGTTCTTTGGTTGTGTTTTTGTGCTTTCCGTTTTTCTAGGATTTGCATTGCATAACATTCATGCATTTCATTCTAGGTGTTTTTTTTAATAATAAAAAAAAAAAATTTTAAAAAAGGAAGAAAAAGGAAGCAAATTTTGTTTTGTACTATTCTTCTTGGTTTTTGAGAACAAGGTTGGTCAATTTATTTTCACATAACATGTCTTTTGTATCTTGTTTAGCTTTGATGAGCTTACTTATTGCACTTTACTAATTGAAGCTTTGTAGTGCATGTTGTGTGGGAAAGATGTTTATAATTTTTGATTATTCTGTCTTAATCTTGAAGTCACATGTTTTTAAATGTTTGACTTGAATTTTTAGAGAAAGGCATAAATAACCATCTCACCACTGTTCACTAGCCAATTATGAACACCTTAGTGCATATCATAAGATTTTGTTCTCGAGAAAGTGTAGCACATGCACAAAAAGAACATAAGGTGAAGCCTCGGTTTAAATTGCTTAGTACTTAAAATTGGTGTGTACTATTAGGCTTGATGCCAAACTCACATGACTTAAAATTGGTATGTATATTATGAGGCATAAATACAAGAAACTTACATGATTGCAAGCTTATGATCTAGGAGATATGGGAGTTATATGATGTAACTCTTTAGGTGATAGTCTCTTTTAAATTCTTTGTAATGAATTTTGTAGACTTTGTGATTGATTGCTATTCACATATCACCTCACATGTATCTCAAGTTTTTGCTAGTTGCACACACTACACAAATTACTCTTTGCTAAACTTTGTACATGTTATTGTGTGTGTTTATGGTCTGACCAACCAAATTTTGCAAATACTTTGAATTTTTTGCAAAATTAATTTGTTACTTGAAAATTTGTGGAGAATGCAAGAAATTTTGTTTTGGGGAATTTGGGCTTAAAATTCTTGTTTTTGAAAATCATATCATCCCATACTCATACATTTTGTTCTTAAATTTCAATGCTTTGAGTTGATGCTAAATTTTGTTCAAAAACTGTGTTTTTTTTTTCAAATTTGGTGAGCCTCTGCCCATTTCAATCAATCCATTCTGTTTTTCAATCGATCGAAAATTTTTAATTTTGATAGAGAGAGCCTCTGTCTGTTTCGATCGATCGAAATTGATTTTCGATCGATCAAACTTGTTTCAAATTGATTTTATAGAGTCTCTGTCTGTTTCGATCGATCGAGGCTGTTTTTCAATCGATCGAAACTTGTGAAACATGTTTTTTAAAAGGTCAGATTGTCTTTTTAAAAAGGACTTTTTCAAAAAGTTTTTCAACTTTTCTCTCTCTCCGACTTGGCTAAGGCTCCACCATCGATTTTTTGTCGTTTTCCTCCAAGATTTTTGCAAGGTTTTTTTCCTTGAAGGCCGGTAAGTCTCTTTTGCCCTTCCTTTTGCATTTTATTTCATGTTTTCATGCATCTTTCATGCATTGTTGTGGGTATTTTCGGCACTTTCAATATATTGGGTTTTTTGATGTTTCGAACCTGTTTTGGTGAAATTGATCAATGGGTTTTTGTTCTAGGATGCTATAATGATGATTCTTGTAGTTTAATTTGATTAATTTTGTGGTTTTTGGAAAATTGGAATTTCTAGGGTTTGAAATTGATCCAAATTGGGGATTTTTGTCTAATTGGGTTAAATTGATGAAATTGGCTTGTCAAATTGATGTATTTGGTCATTATTTTTTGATTTCTATCATGTGTGATGATCAATTCGTCAATATTTTTCAAATTGATCAAATGGTTTTTCAAATTTTGGGGTTTTCGTGTTAAGCCAATTTTGTGAATTTGAACTTTTTGGACTTAATTCACTGCATTAGAACGTGCATTATACCATTTAAATTTTTCATGCATCATATAGATTTTAATTCTATGTTTTTTTGTGCTAACTTGCAGTCTGCCCTTGGTTTTGTGTTTTTGTTCTTTTGCTCTGTGTTTTGGTCCTTATCTTAGCACCATGCCTAAGAAAACTAGAGCCAATAGGACCCTTTCCACTTCCTCTGTGTCTCCCTCTAGGGTTGAGGAGTTTAGGAATGATAAGTGCAGAGAGGCCTTTGAGACTTTGAACCGTAAGCGTAAGATTTGGGCTAAGCGAGCTGTTGTCTTAGATGAGCTTGATCCGGCCATTAGGGCCAATTTTGAGTCTAGAGGTTGGTTGCCACTCTTAGAGATAGATCATCCACCTCCGACCGCCCTGATTAGAGAGTTCTTCTCGAACCTCTCTTGTCACGTCTATGATTCCAACACCCTTGTTAGGAGTTGGATACGAGGTGTTGAGTTCACCATTACCCCTCGGGTAGTGGCTGAGGCTCTTTGGGTTCCGGTTGTTCGGGAGCCTGACTATCCCTATGATGAGTCACCCTTATTAGATGTAGTCATGTCATATATCATTGGGTCATCTATCCAGTGGGGTTCTGATCCTCGAATCACGTCCGCTGAGCTTACCAAGATGGCCTATCTTTTCTTTAGGATAGCGTGTCATTTGTTGTGGCCTATTTCTCACTTCCACACCATCCCTTTAGAGCGATGTGTGTTTTTGTATGCCTTTGTTTCTAGAGCGTCTATCAGTTTTTCTCACTTGTTCCTTCGTTCTTTGAACGAGGTTCATAGGAGTTCTACCGTAGGGCATGCGCTGATTCATCCTATTTTCATTCATAGGATTTTGCTCTTTTTAGGTCTAGATGGTTTTTCGTCTGGTGAGCCTGTTCATGTTGTTGCTCCTATAGGTGCCACCTTTCTTCGTTAGAGGGCTACTCACTTGCGAGTTGCTTCTTCACGTCCTAGAGGTGCGTCATCTAGTGGTGTTCCCCCTCCTCCCTCTTCTACAGGTGTTGATGCTGCTGAGACTTCAGTTGCTGCTGCTGATGATGATGTTCCTCCACCGATTGCTTTGGATGATTCAGACATTCGTCGCACGTTGGATCATGTTTTGTCCATTCAAGCGGCTCATGGACAGATTTTGGTGGACATGCTCGATGAGATCCGTGCCTTGCGTGCGAAGTTGGCGCAGTTTAGACCACCTCCCTTTTGATGATGGATTCTGTTTGCCCTTTGGCATTCCGTCACAAAAAGGGGGAGTACTTTGTAGAGTTTTTGCTTTCAGGGGGAATTTTATTTATTTTGGTTGGAGCTTGTGGAGTTTAGATTGTATCTAGGTGCTTCACTTTGTACTTTACATTTTTAGCTCTTACCATGTTTTTGATGGGATATTCATGTTAGGGGGAGTTTTATGTTTTGTTGGTACTTTATATGTTTCTTGTTTCAAACTGCTTATTGATTTATATTTATGAGTTATTCATTGATATATGTCTTTATTTGTGTGTTGTTTGAAATCAAGAAGTTAATTTATTTACTTGTATTGTTTCTACACATGCGGTTATGCATTTTGTTTAGTGTTTCAGGAAATATACAGGTTGATTCAATTAAGCTGCTGTCTACACTTGCAACTGATGGATAGTAGTTAGGATTGAATTTGTTTTATGAGCATTATTTTTAAAGGGCTTTTTATTTTGTAAACTGTGAGCTTCTAGTTGTGTTTTGTCACGGATTGTCAAAGGGGGAGTTTGTTAAGTTCTAAAGTCTTAGGATTTTATGTATTTAGAACTCTAATTTGTATTGTTGGCAAACCATGATCAAAACAATGTGTTTAGAAGTGTTTTAGTCTAGCTCAAAGTTGTGATTTTATGTAAAGTTGGAATCGAGTTAAAGCAGGAAAGCATTGTGCCTTTCGACCTAGCTCGATCAATCGAAAGACAGGCTCGATCGATCGAATCTCAGGCAGAATGATTTTCTGCAGATTTTTCCAACTCAGCCCTAGGTGTTTTAAAATGTTTTTAGGGTTTCTTATTTGTCCTAAGTATAAAAGGCAAATCCTAGCCACGTTTTAGTGTTGCTCATAATTGCGATTTGTGTAAATCTCTTGTGAGATCTAGAGGAGCTTTCCTTTACACAAACTTAGGGTTTTCAAGGAGAAGATTTATCTATACCTTGATGATCAATTCAGTTGCTGCCATTGAAGCTTAAAGAAAGCACAAGCAGATGTGCTTGTATCTGGTGGTGAATCCAAGAAAGAAGGAGTCCGTGGATTCGGAGCTTGCACATAGTCGTGTCAGTAAGTTCTACTGGTTGGTAGCAATAAGAAGTCGAGCGTGGGGGCTTGTAAGTCTTATTATATAAACTTCGATTCTTTCAAGATAGTGGATTCAAGTTTACCTTGAGGATAGTTAGGTCAAATCCTCCCCAGGTTTTTACCGGTTTGGTTTCCTGGGTGATCATATCTTGTGTTATTTATTTTCCGCTGTTTTGCATGATTTGATCTTTATTATTGTGATAACCTAGACTTGTTTAATTGGACTAAGTAACAACTTGGCTAATTACCTAGGTTAAATCAATTGTTTAAGGGGTCTAAAAATTATCATATTATATATATAATAAAAGTTGGGCTTAGACACTGTGGTTGTGCCAAGTGGCTTCACCAAATTGCAAAAATTTTAATAAATTTTTAGATTTTAAGAATAAATATATACATATTTTTTGAATAAATATGACAAATCAAATAATAAAAGAAAGTAGTATTTGATTTACAACTATAACAGTTGTGTTTATCTAAAATGTTATCAACAAAACCTAAAATCAATAGACTGTTCATCTAATCCTTTTTTTTTTTTTTTTAATTATATTATCACGTGTAACCAAAAAACAATATAGCACACGTAAAAATAAAGTATTAGATGAAGATTTTGGATAAATATACATCCTAAGTTAATTCTTCTTCTCTTATAATTCCTAAAATGATTAAATATCTAATTTTGCACACAATTGAAAATTCTCTCCCTCTCCATCAAATTGCAAAAATTTTGTTAGATTTTTTTAAAAAATAGACATTTTTTTTTTGTTCTTATCTTCTTCTCCTATAATTTCTAAGTTGATAATTTGATTACATCCAAATTCTTCATCTAATCATTTTCTTATTATAATTTATAAGTTGATAAATAATATCAATTTGATTACAATCCAAAATCTTCAACTTATCCTTATTTTTTAATTTAAATTATATTACTACACGTGTGTGTATATATATATATATATATATATATATAAAGCAACGTTGTACACTTAAAAAAATCAACAAGGTAGTACATGTAAAAAAAAAAAAAAAAAAAAAAAAAAAACAGCAACTACTCTTAGTATTTAGATAAAACACTAAATTCTTTGAATTTCCTCTTACCACTTTTTTTAAGATTTAGACTTCAGTTTTACACTCCCACAAATTAGATTAACATTAGACTTTTTATTCATATCAATTTCTTCAATGTGGAGTGTATATATACTAAATAATTTATAATGAATATGTACTATATGGTTCTTTTTCTTTATACTTCTCTTCTTCTACCTACAACCTTTTAGGTATGTATTTGTTTGCTCTAATTTTTTTTTCATTAAATCAAATAGGTTTTGTGTTTTTTTTTTTTTTTGTTTAACCTAATTTGCTTATGATTTATACAATTTATATTATTATGGTTTGAGAATTAACCAAAGATACAAAATTCTCATTAGAGCACAATTGGTAGATTACAAAATAATAATTTTATTAGGTGTTATCATTTTATATTTGATAATTATTATACCAAAATTTTTTTCCTTTTTTATTATACTAATTATTTGAGTGATTATTGTTTATCAAACAAAATATATATTCTATAAGTTGGGCTTAGACACCGTGGTGGTGCCATGTGGCTTTACCAAATTGTAGAAATTTTATTAAATTTTTAGATTTTTAAAGAACTAAAAAGAAATAGTATACTACCAAAACTCTAATTCATTCTTATCATTAAATAAAATTAGATTAACATTATTTTTTATTTTTTAGGATATATTTCTTAAATTAAGGGATAATATTTAACATACAAAAATTTAATTTAGATAATATTTATCATCTATTTAACTTTTTTTTTATTTGTTAGGATATATTTCTTAAATTAGGGGATAATATTTAACATACAAAAATTTAATTTAGATAATATTTATCATCTAAATTTTCAAAATTTTAATATTATTAAATTAATATTATTTTATTAGAATCTCAAGCTATAAAACTTGATTATTAAGGGATAAGGACAATCCAAATTCTTCAAGAGGTAATTAATATAAATCTATCCCAGGAAATAGTATATATCTTCAATAATTTAATAATCTCTATCTATTCCAAAAAACAGTATATATCTCCATTAATTTGATAATTTATACGTTGATGACATTTAAATATATATATCAAAATTCCTTATAGCTATCAACTACATTCTCTTTCTCTCTGTTTTTTAAATTTTTTAAATTTTTAAATTTTTTGTATGTTACGTTATGTTGAATCAACTCTTTTTATATGTTACGTTATGTTGAATCAACTCTTTTTTTTTTCTTTTTTCTTTTTTTTTTCATTCTATTCATATGACCTTTTTTTTAATTCCAATTTTTATGGGATAAAAACAAACACATTGATTAGATATCTTTAATTTCAATAAGATTTAAATGAATTATATTTCAAATGGAACTCTACCAATATATATAACCCTATATATCCTTTTTGGAGTGAAACTTATTTCAATATGTGAATGCCTAAATCCCATGACAATGCAGGTATGCATTCTTTCTTCTTTTATTATTATTATTTTCATTTTGTTTATTTTCTTTAGTTTTATTATTAGTTTTTCGTCTTCAAGTGATTTTAATTAATGAATTCAAAATATTCGAAAACATTGTCAAGTTTCTAAAGGCTCCTTTGTTTTTGTATTTTCTTTTTATTAAATTGATTAGGTTTTGTGTATTGGTTGCCTTTTGTTTAAACTAATTTTCTTAGCTTTGATCTAATTTATATGCTTAGGGTTAGGGTCTTAGAATTAATGATTAAATATGGTTAGAATTAATAGATTAATTTTAACAATTTTCTTATTTGATTTTTATGTTACATCAAATTATCAAGATGTTCTACACGGGTATTCTTGAATTATCAACTTTAATTTTAATTTATAATATTACTTGCGGGGACCGGCCCAAAACAACAGGCTGGCTGGGCCCTAGGCCCGTCCGAGGAGTCAGCGTGGCCCAAGCAATCCTTATTCAGGCCCACTGGGGCAAAGAGAACATGTCCAATGAGTAATTTCTCCTCGGATACTACAAAATCCGGAGCCAAGGTACATCCAAGCCACTATAGTCCATCTTCCAAATACGTAAAAAGGAAGGAAACCCGAAATATCTCAGCAAAGGCTGCCACCACCACATTAAATGCCTTACAACTACTCTCTTGGCCGCATTAATGAGGAGAAGACCCCTGAACAGTGCTACCTTGGCTACCGCAACTCACAAAGAATTGAGAGGGGTGTCTGATGGGACAGGTACTCAAGTGGGGGTTTGGATGATCAACAAGTGTAAAGCCCAGATGATTGGAAATGGCCTATATAATATGTAAAGGTCCCCCAAGAGAAGGGGGAGAGAAAAAGGAGAGAATACTGTAGAGAAGTCTTACTGCATTGATCGGTATCTATTAATCAAGTTTTTAGCCTTATCATT
This sequence comes from Quercus robur, assembly GCF_932294415.1. Taxonomy (NCBI): domain Eukaryota; kingdom Viridiplantae; phylum Streptophyta; class Magnoliopsida; order Fagales; family Fagaceae; genus Quercus; species Quercus robur. The sequence goes on from NC_065537.1 coordinate 26,338,816, forward strand.
TCTGGAGACTTTTCTACACAGTGGCATTTTCGTTCTTGTTTTTGCATTCCCTTAACCCATGCATCAAACCGTTAAATCTAACTGAAACCGAGTTCTTTAGCCCATACTCTACAAAAATTCAATGTGAGGGACCTTTTGGACCAAGACTTGAGCGACAAGGATTGGGTCACCAAATTGTTCTCCTACAATTGGCGCCGTCTGTAGGGAGAACTTAAGTGTTGGTAAGTATGACGGTTAGGCATGGCAGAATTAGGTCCATACCAGGAGAATCCCCACCAAGTTGACCCTCAACTGACGAAACCTATTGGCTCTCAACGGCAGAATAATCCTCCCAACCCGGGAACAAATCTAGGCAATGGAGGGAATCATGAGGGAAGCGTACATACTACCCAGACCAACCAAAGCCGTACCCAAATAGGAAGTTGTGCATCCTGAAGGCGAAACGATCATCAGGCCATGCAACATGAAATAGAAGACCTGAAAAGAAAGCTGCGCCATGCACGGCGAAAGTAATCTCCCTCTAGTTCAGATGCATCCTCTAATGAGGAGGAGGACGTCAGCTACAGATGGAGGTCGAGAACTCCCCCGAGCGAAACTTGTTCTTACGAGAAGGAGGTGCACCCTGCACAAAGGTATGAGAGCCCATCTGGCAAGAGACTGGGTAATGACGCCATGAACAAGGCATTCGATCAGATATCCAGATCCCCCTTCGCGCACAGGATCGAAGGGGCTAAATTACTCCGACATTTTAATCAACCAACGTTTGCCATCTACAACGGCCGAGGAGACCCAGTGGAGCACGTGAGCCAGTTTAACCAAAGAATGGCCATCTACTCCCAAAATGAGGCTCTGATGTGTAAAGTTTTCCCGTCCAGCTTAGGGCCAATGGCGATGAGATGGTTCAACAGCCTGAAGAAAAATTTCATAGGCTCATATAAGTAGCTCACTCAGGCTTTCTGCTCTCGCTTTATTACAAATAGCAGAGTCCCTCGACCCCTATGTTCGCTGTTGTCCTTGTCCATGCGCGAGGGAGAGACCCTAAAGGCGTATTCGGATAGGTATTGGGAGATGTATAACAAGTTGGATGAGAACCACAATGATGTCGCCATCAGCACATTCAAAAGCGGTCTCCCCACCGAGCATGGCTTAAGGAAATCTCTCACTGGTAAACCCGTTGCCAACGTTCATCAGTTGATGGATAGGATTGACAAGTATAAAAGGGTGGAAGAAGATCAGCTACAAGGAAAAGGAAAGGAGAAGATCATTCCCCCCAAAGGGAATGATTTCAGGTCAAAATGATATAACCATAACCAACCGAGGAGAGATTTCTCGAGACAGGCTGGACAAAGCAACATGCATACGGTTAATGCCGTGTTCAGAGAGCCAGTACCGCAAGTTCTGGAGAAAGTCAAGAACGAACCCTTCTTCAGATGGCCGGGAAAAATGGCTAGGGACCCTTCGAAACGCAATCAGAACCTGTATTGTCACTATCATCAGGACCATGGGCACGCCACTGAGGATTGCAGGAATCTATGGAAACACCTAGATCAGCTGGTCTGAGAAGGAAAGTTACGTCACCTTTTGTACCCCTCAAGCGGCCATCCGGGCCAGGCAATGCAAGAGCCTCAAAAAGATGTATCATTAAGACCTCCCACGGGGACGATACACGTCATCCTCGCCGCTCCAGGAAGAACCGACTCATTTCCTTCCAGGGTGCTGTCCTTGGCTCGGCTCTTTGCCGAGGACAGGGAAAGAGAATGTAAAAGGTCTAAAAAGGGAAGCTCTTTAATATTAGGATTCTCGGACGAAGATAAGAGGGGAACCATCCAACCTCACAACGATGCCTTAGTAGTTACGCTAAGAATAGGAGGTTTCAATGTAAAGAGGGTACTGGTAGACTCGGGTAGCGTGGTAGAGGTAATGTACCTTGATCTATACAAGAGGCTGAACTTAAGGTCGGAAGATTTGACGGCTTATGACTCTCCCCTTATCAGCTTCGAAGGGAAGACAGTTGTACCAAAAGGGCAGATCAGATTACCCATACAGACCGGGTCAGAGGTGGTGGAGGTGGACTTTATCGTGGTTGATGCCTACTCGCCCTACACAGCGATAGTAGCCAGACCATGGATCCACGCCCTAGAAGCCGTATCTTCCACACTTCACCAAAAGGTAAAATACCCGTCTGGAGGCCAAGTGGAAAAGATTCGTGGAGATCAGGCCATGGCTAGGCAGTGTATGGTGGCCGCCATCTCACATCGGTCCAAGGCCGAGTCCTCGGCCTCTGAAAACTTATAGCAACTAGCCACCTCGGCGGGGCAAGTCAGTGGGTCAGCCGAGGAGATAAGGTGTGAAAGTTTGGAAAAGTTTATCGTTGACAATGACCCAGAGAGATTTTTCCAGGTAGGCTCGGAGTTGCCTCCTCAAGAAAAAGAGGAACTGGTCGGGTTTCTGAGGAGAAATGTTGATGTGTTTGCATGGGACGCTTACGATGCCCCGGGGGTTGACCCTAGTCTTATTTGTCACCACTTGAATATTAACCCATCTTTCATTCCAAAGAAGTAACCACCCTGACGTCCCTCGAAAGAACATGCCAGCGCTGTTAGAGACGAAGTGACGAAGCTGAAAAAGGCAGGGGCTATCAAAGAAGTCTTTTACCCCGAATGGCTGGCAAATACGGTAGTGGTAAGAAAGAAAACGGGGAAGTGGCGAGTCTGCGTGGATTTCACAGACTTGAACAAGGCATGCTCGAAAGACCCATTCCCGTTACCTCGAATTGACCGATTGGTAGATACGACTGTAGGCCACCCTCGAATGAGCTTCCTGGACGCCTTCCAGGGCTATCATCAGATACCACTAGCACTAGAGGATCAGGAGAAAACGACGTTCATGACACCCGTCGGAAACTACCACTATAAGGTGATGCCTTTCGGACTATAGAACGCAGGGTCAACCTACCAAAGGATGATGACCAGAATGTTCGAACCTCAACTAGGCAAGGTTATTGAAGTCTACATAGATGATATGGTGGTAAAAATTAAGGTGGTATCCAAGCACGTGAAAGACCTGGAGATCATCTTTGGCATCTTAAGGAAGCATAAGTTGTGGCTCAATGCTTCCAAGTGTTCATTTAGGGTCGAATCTGGGAAATTCCTAGGCTATATGGTAACTCACAGAGGAATAGAGGTAAGCCCAGATCAAATCAAGGCGATTAATAGCCTACAGACTCCTCGGAATCCGAAAGAAGTGCAGAAACTCACTGGCATGATCGCAGCATTGAACCGGTTCATATCACGATCTGCAGACCGATGCCGACTGTTCTACCTCTTAATAAATAAGTGGAAAGGGTTTGAGTGGTCGGAGGATTGTGTCCTGGCCTTCCAGCAACTCAAAGAATACTTGTCGCGACCACCCATCATGTCTAGCCCTGAGGCGGACGAGGTACTGTTTGCATACATAGCAGTAACCCCTCACGCTGTAAGCCTGGTACTGATACAAGATGATAATGGAATACAACAGCCAGTGTACTACGTAAGTAAATCATTACATGAGGCTGAAGTGCGCTACTTACCATTGGAGAAAGCAATTCTGGCGGTAGTGCATGCCACGCGAAAACTCCCTCATTACTTTCAGGCACACACAGTCATTGTTCTAACCCAGCTTCCCCTTCGATCGGTGCTACGAAGTGCCGATTACATGGGAAGAATCGCCATGTGGAGCGCGCTCTTGGGTGCTTTTGACATTAAATACATGCCTAGGTCCTCTGTAAAGGGCCAAGTCCTCGCGGATCTAGTCGTAGAATTCGCTATGCCTTTTGTGGAAACAGTAACACCAAAGGAAAACATGGATGGAAAATCGGTCGGCACAATCTCGGCTAAAGAAACCTTGCGTTGGAAGGCCTATGTGGACGGCGCGGCCAACCAAAAAGGATCTGGGATCGGGCTAGTTCTGATATTTCCCGAAAGTATTACCATTGAAAAATCGATAAGACCGGGGTTCTCAGCTACGAACAACGAAGCCGAGTACGAGGCCTTGCTTCAAGGAATGATGATGGTTCAAAAATTGGGCGGAAAGGCAATGGAAGCGTTCTCGGACTCCAAATTGGTCGTTGGCCAAGTGATGGGTGAGTTAGAAGCTAGAGATGCTAGAATGCAAAAGTATCTCGGTCGAGTCAAACGCCTGCAGTCAGACTTTGAATCCTTTAACCTGACGCATATGTCTAGAAGTGGGAACACATATGCGGATTCGCTGGCCACTCTTGCCACGTCCTCTGCACATGATCTGCCATGAATGATCTTTGTTGAGGATTTATGCCAGACAAGTTCAACCGGAAGAAACACAGCTCGGATCCATCAGATTAGAAAGAATCCCAGCTGGATGGATCCTATAATGAACTTCCTCAAAGACGATACATTACCAGAAGGAAAACTGGAGGCCGAGAAGATACGAAGGAATGCTCCTCGGTTCTGGTTGTCAGAGGACCACAAGCTATACCGGCGTTCCTATTCTGGCCCATACCTATTATGTATACACCCAGAGGAATCCGAGTCCTTTTTCGAAGAACTACATGAGGGGATTTGTGGAAGTCACACAAGAGGAAGATCGTTGGCGCATAGGGCACTCACCCAAGGGTACTGGTGGCCGAACATGCAGAGAGAGGCCCAAGAATATGCAAAGAGGTGTGATCAATGCTAGAGATTTGCCCCAAATATCCACCAATCGGGGGGAGTCCTTAACCCCTTCTCCATCCCCTGGCCGTTTGCTCAATGGGGTCTTGATATTGTCGGCCCTTTCCCTAAAGCAGCAGGGAATAAGCGGTACATAATAGTCGACACCGATTATTTTACCAAATGGGTAGAGGCTGAACCTTTAGCCAACATCAGGGACGTGGATGCCAAGAAATTCATTTGGAAAAACATTATTACACGTTTCGGAACTCCTCACACCCTCATCTCGAACAACGGTCTTCAGTTTGATAGTAAAAACTTCAGGGAATACTGCTGTGACTTTAGGATCACAAACCGATATTCCACTCCTGCATACCCCCAAGGAAACGGGCAAGCCGAGGCCGTGAACAAGGTCATAGTGAGCGGGTTGAAAAAGAGGTTGGATGATGCAAAGGGGAGATGGGTGGAAGAGCTCTCCCACGTTTTATGGACCTATCGAACGACGTCGCGACGGTCAACGAGCGAAACTCCTTTTTCAATGACTTATGGGGCTGAAGCCGTACTCCCAATCGAGAATAGCTTCCTCACATTGAAGTCTAGCACTTTTACCCCAAAAAACAATGACGAGTTATTGGGGAGAAGTCTAGACTTAGCTGAGGAAAAAAGGGAAAAAACGATGATCCATATGGCCTGTTATCACCAGAAGCTAAAGCAGGGATATGATGTTAATGTAAAGCTACGACCTTTGAGTCCAGGCGACCTCGTGATGAGGAAGATTCTCGGCAGCACTAAGAACCCTTCCTGGGGCAAGCTGGGACCCAACTGGGAAGGACCGTATCGCATCACATCTGTGGCCGGAATAAGTGCTTATTACTTAGAAGACTTAGATGAAAAAACTGTACCTCACCCGTGGAATGTAAATAATCTAAGAAGATATTATTATTAATGAAAACGGCTCTGCCTATATTTTATTTCATGATCATCGCATACCCATTGGTCCATTTCCATCCATACAAGTTTTAAACAAAACCTAAATCCTGCATGGCTCCTCGGACCACAGACTTAGGGGAAATTAATAACTTGAGGCATCTATACAAGTTTTAAATAGAACCTAAGTCCTGCATGGATCCTCGGACCACAGACTTAGGGGAAATTAATAACTTATGGCTTCTCTACAAGTTTTAAACAGAACCTAAGTCCTGCATGGATCCTCGGACCACAGACTTAGGGGAAATTAATAATTTGAGGCATCTATACAAGTTTTAAACAAAACCTAAGTCCTGCATGGATCCTCGGACCACAGACTTAGGGGAAATTAATAACTTATGTCTTCTCTACAAGTTTTAAACAGAACCTAAGTCCTGCATGGATCCTCGGACCACAGACTTAGGGGAAATTAATAACTTGAGGCATCTATACAAGTTTTAAACAAAACATAAGTCCTGCATGGATTCTCGGACCACAGACTTAGGGGAAATTAATAACTTATGGCTTCTCTACAAGTTTTAAACAGAACCTAAGTCCTGCATGGATCCTCGGACCACAGACTTAGGGGAAATTAATAACTTATGGCTTCTCTACAAGTTTTAAACAGAACCTAAGTCCTGCATGGATCCTCGGACCACAGACTTAGGGGAAATTAACAACTTATGGCATCTATCCAAGTTTTAAACAGAATCTAAGTCCTGCATGGCTCCTCGGACCACAGACTTATGGGAAATTAACAACTTAGGACTCTATTGTTCGTAGCTTAGTATACTGGCATCTATTGTTCTAAGTTCGCCGCACGACACTGCTTTTTCTCATTTGTTTATATTGGTAGAATCTTAAGGATTATTGCAAACATCAACTAAAGGAGCAGTAGCATTAATTTTGAACAAAGTAATGAAATTATATTACCATTGGTCATAAATACAAAAAGAGAAATGGGAGAAAGAACATTCTGTATTAATAAGCTGAGAATAATACAAATGGAGGTCTTTACAAAAGGCAAAAGGTAAGACAACTCCCATTTTAAAGAAAATACAATAAAAAAGAAAACCTAGAAACTAAGCCTCAGCAGGAGGATTCTCATTCTGCTCTAGCTGAGGAAGAGGAACCTCTTTGGCTTGGGAATCTGCCCCAAGACCTCGGAGACGGACTCCTTGGCAGGATCCTTCGCCTTATCAAGCAAAGGGATGGCATTAGGAATAACCATGGCCTGCTCAGAAGCTTCAAGGGCGCCGTCAGGAATCTCTCGGATCTCAGGAGGGAAGAAGACCTTCTCGGGCAACCTCAAGGCCGAGTCTGCAGGAATCCCTGCAGTATCAAGGGCATGAGCCCATGAGATGCTGCAGTAATCCCTGCATACCTCTGGAAGCTCCTCAGAGAGCCTGGCTTCAGTCTCCTCCGCCCCAAGCTGATAAGAAGCCTTCTTTTCAGCCTTGGCTGCTTCCCGAACTAGCTGAGCCTCTTCTTTAGCCAGCCGGACCTCCTCTTCAGCTTTCTGTAACGTGGCCTTGAGATCCAACACTGTTTGCCTTTCAGTGGCAAGGTTGGTCTCGGTCACGTACAATTTTTGGCGCTGGTCCTCGGCTTGGGTTTCAGCATTCTTCAGTCCAGCCAGAGTGCTCTTGCAGCCTTTCTCTGCCTCTTTGAACTTCTCCGAGAGTTCAAAATTCTCCTACTTAAGGGACCCTACAGATTTCTCCACCTCGGCATGAGACTGAGCCTCAACTTCAGCCAAGTTGCGGTTGTTGCGGCAGTATTCCTCGGCCACAAACACTTGCTGAGTAATCTGCCCACAAAACAATAAAACGATGTCTTAGAATGTAACAAGGTCTAATAATTTTATCAAAAGTTAGAAGAGTCACTTTACCATTGCAAGGTCCCTCTTGAGGGATAGAAAGAGCTCAGGCTGAGAGAATCGCTTGTAGGCCTCCATGTCCCGGGGAAGGAGCACTGGCTACTCTAGGGCCTTAGTTATATATCCTGCTCAGCCCCTATTGTATTCTCGGACCGAGGCAGTATAGGGAATGGCGACCCCGTCTACCTCGAGCTTCGGGCTCCAAGTGCGCGGATTAACACGCACTTCGGCCCGGTTCTCTTCATCCCGGCTTTCTATGGAGGGAGCCTTTTTATTCTTCTGCTCCCGGGTGGTTTTTTGTTGCTTGCCTTGGCGGGGGCCCACCTCGCCTTCCTCAAGGGTATCAACAAGCCTTTTCTTCTTCAGGTCCGGGTTAACCTTTAGGCCGGGATCAGAAGGGAGCTGAGGAGCAACGGGAGGAAGAACAAGGGTCTGCGATTGAGATGCCGCCTTTGAAGATTAACCTTTGCCTCAGGAGGCCATTAACTCTCGTAGGCTTTTTCCTTTGCCGGCTGCCATATTATCTACCTCCTCGTCTGAAGAGTCGTCTGAGCAGCCTATAATAATTGGGGCGCCGACCACAGAATTTCGATCCTGCTCTCCCTCAGGGTTGGAAAGCTCAATCAAAGGAGCTTTGGGAATCTCCTCTTCAAAATAGAACTCGTCTATCTCATCCTCAAGAGAAAGATGAGATGATTCAGTCTCTCCTTCAACTGGCGCAGTAACTTCAAGGTTGTCTAGTGGAGGCAATGGCGCAACTGGTGGAGGATTCCGAACGCCAGGTAACACGACTGGCTTGAGATCTTGTCGGGCCAAAAACTTGGGTTTGGACACGTCAATCCTAGCTAACCTCGAACTACCAGCTCTTATGGCGTGGCCAATGTCTTGGAAAGTGCGAGATAGGGGTTGGTAGCCCAAAACCAGATGAGCCGCGCGTAGTTGCTCGTCCTCATTCACGTAGATTTCTGACCTCAAAAGATAGTTCAAGGCTGGAACGTTTACGTGGCTCAGCCGAGGAGCAACTTGAGCTCTATCTGCAAAATAGCCGAGGAGGAGATTATGGTTAGGTTATAAAATTTTTTTGATTCTTAAGTAAAAAAAAAAAAGGAATGAATCTAAAGAGCTAAGCACCCTCCCTAAAGGATTGGCCCTAGAGGCGCCGCACCTGGAATTACTGCCCGAGTTGGACAATGAAAACCATCGCTCCACTCTCCTGAGGCAATGAGGAAATCGTCCTTCATAGTCTTATTGGATATGGGGAGGCAGGAGATTAGCCTAACGACCTCGGACCGAGATTTAAGATAATACCCCCCCTTCTCGAGGTAGTGGCACTCGTACAGATGAACCACATAGTGCCAAGTAAGGCCTAGACCCATCCGCTCGTTCAGGACATCTATGCTGCCTAATATCCTGAACATGTTTGGAGCACACTGATGCGGTGTCAACCTATGGTGGAACAAGTAGTCCCGGGTAATCCTACGCATGGGAAGTGTCATTCCTCCTTTTATAAAAGCAATCATGGGAATGACGACTTGACCCACGTCTCTATCTGTTAATACTCCTTCTGGGGGACAGTACTGCAGAACCATACCCGACGGGATATGATATTTTGTCCTAAAAGCCTCCATGGCAGCCGAGGTATCTACTAGATCCTTGAATCTATCCATCTAAGTTAAACTGGAGGGACGGAAAGAAAACCGAGATGAAAATTGAAAGCCGAGGAGAAATTTGAAGCAACGAAGCAAGCGGAACTTACGGGTGTCCTCACAAATAATCACCAAGACGCTTGGAAATCTTTTCAAGGAAGGATGCTTCGCAAAAATGGCTACAGAAATGTGAAGGTTGGAAATGTTCGTGAATCTCTGGGCGCTGGAGTTCTCTGGAGTTCTCTGGACTTCTTATGTGCTAACAAAAAAGAAAAACGAGTCTCTTTAGGGCTTTATATAGCTAGGGAGAAAAAGGAAATCACTCCCGCTCAAGAATTCTGGGAAGAATGTCAGCCGCTGGATCTGCGCCTCGCCGTTGGATAAGGGAGACATGAAGCTGCCTGGAGTAAATGATCGCGCCTCGTAAATTGTAGCGCGTCAAAAGTAATTGCCCCCACACACATGAATCAGGAGCTAATTAATTCCATCCTTTGTAATGTCAAAACCTCGCTTTTCTCCTCGGAAGGAGATCAAAAACTGGAGTTTTGAGGGGCTATTGTGGAGACTGGCCCAAAATAACAGGCTGGCTGGGCCCTAGGCCTGTCCGAAGATGCGGCCCGTCCGAGGAGTCAGCATGACCCAAGCAATCCTTATTCAGGCCCACTGGGGCAAAGAAAACATGTCCAAGGAGTAATTTCTCCTCGAATACTGCAAAATTCGGAGCCAAGGTACATTCAAGCCACTATAGTCCATCTTCCTGTAAGCGACTAAATTTCTAGTTCGAAATAAATCAAACAAGTAAAATAGTTTCACAAATGTGAATTTGTATTGATGATTGTGTGGTACAATTCTCTGGAATTACAAAAGAGTGATCCTCTGATTCGATCTCCTTGCAAAACTTATTGATTAGATTTATGGTAATGTGGATTTGACTTGAACACAAAATATCCTTCAATTTGGTTGAGGGATGGATCGAAGATTACTAAAACGGAATTACAATGAATCTCTGGCTATAAGCTTGTTTAGAAATCCTTTGTTCTTCACGTTCTTCGTGTTCTTCGTGCGTTCTTCGTCTTCGAAGGTTTGTGGTGGAAGTTCTTCGAAGCTTTAGAGGCTTGAATCCGTTGAACTTCAATGATTTATGATTTGTTGATGTTTTCGGACACTTTTGGCTTGATTCCCGTGAACTTTAGGATCTAGGCAGATGATCTGGATGATTCTGCTTTGAATGTTCTTTGATTTTGGGGTTGAAGTTCTTGAAGCTCTTGAAGGCTTTGAGGCTTGATCTTCGCAGAGCTTTTTCACTTCTGAATTCTGGTCCTTCTAAATGTCTCAGGAAGGCTTCTATTTATAGGAGTTTTGGGGTGGGTGAGCGATACGTGGCGGAACTTGATTGGTGACACATGTCACAGCCTGATTGGTCCGCTTGTGTCATCGCTTACACGTGCTGGACTGCTTGAGTCATCGCTTACACGTGCGAGGCTGCTTGAGTCATCGCTTACACGTGCGAGGCTGCTTGAGTGGTTCTTGCATGACACTTGGCAAATTTCTGTTGGCTTCTGAATAGTGATAGCAAAACCTAGCAGCAATACTTGGTGCTCTGTAATTGGCTGTATTTTGTGGACTTGGTAATGTGACGTGTCAGCCTGCGATAGGTCGGGAATTTTCCCTCTCTACAAATGCCCCCTCGAGACTCGTTCACGCACACAGTCTTGGAGTGTGGTGTGGGAATGAGTTTCGAAAAAATGGATTTTTGGTACTTGATTCTTTAAGTGAAGTAGTCAAAGGTGGTGGAGCTATTGAAGGTGGTGGAGCTTTCAGAAGGATGAGATAATTTCCGAAGAGTAGACCCACCCATACGAAAGGCTTTGATGAGACCGAAAAAGGGGTCTGCAAGTATTTGAACGTACTTGCGTGATAGAGCCTTCTTAGCAGAGATTAAGTTGAAGTAATTTCAAAAGAGTATTTTGGATCGTTGGCGGCGATCACAAGATGTTGAAGATGGGGAAGATGAGGGAATGGTGGCTGGATACAGCATGCAGGGTCATAAAGCTAGCCTCGTATTCTTAAGAACTTCTGGTGAAGTTATTTCAGAAGATCATGCTTTGGATTACAACGAGGACAGGTGGGAAAGTGGTTGAATGCACCTGCATATTTGTATCACTCAAGTTAAGTTGAAGTAATTTCAGAAGCTTATGTATTCTGGGTATGCTGGTAGTGGCAACGAAGAAGATGGAGATGAAGCAAAGCAAATGAGCAAAGCATACACCACCATGATGCTGACCCTGTATGCTGGGACCCTTCTGGTGTAGATGTTTATGGGAAGTACAACTTTGAATATGGGACTGACTGTGTGTTGCATGGGGTCTGACAGCAAGTAATCGAATGTGCCTGTGTAATGGGACCATGCTGACGGACGTTATGTTGAAGTAATTTCAGAAGAGTACCTTCTGAAATTCTTCAAGCTGATTTTAAGTTGGAGTAATTTCAGAAAATGAGTTTTGAGGTACCAGCAACGATGACCTTTGGGTCCCATAGTAGTGGGGACATGGAATAAAGCTTTGATGACCATTTACCGACACCAAAGGCTGAATTCTGATGAGCTGGCACCTTGAAGGTTGTTTTAAGTGTTGGATGGAAAACAATTTGTAGGATACCCCAACACTTTTTACCATCTTCATCTATTGCCACTTGTTGGAAAAGCACAGAAAAAATGAAAGATGGAACTAACTTGTGAACCTGGTTTGGAAACCAGACAAGTTGCTGTTTGTTCCGAACCACTGCTGCTGCTGGAAGACCAAGCAATTGGAAAGAGACTACAGGAGCCCTGAGGTTAGGAACAGGTGTGTCCGCTGGACTTGGATTTCCTGGCCAACCAAGTCCACGGAAGCATGGGAGGGCGATGCAGGCCTTGTTATGAGTAATTTTATGGACAAAGGTGGTTGTTAAGTGGAGAAACAAAGTTTGTTTGGATCTCAAAACTGCAATGATGTTGTAAATAGGGTTTCGACCGACCCATGGGAGGGTTGATCTCAAACTGATTATGAAGCAAAATCGATTGCTAGGTATTGAGAATGATGAGGTCATAGTGAGAAATGGTTGTGAAAAGGAGGATTTGAAAATCTGAAAGAGGCAAATCTTCATTTCATGATTCAGTGCTTTTTTTTTTGGATGAGTTTTTGATGAACCCGGCCCTCCTATTTATAGTAGAGAGATGAAGAATGGTAGGTAGGTAGTTAAGAATGGTAGTTGAGAATTTTTGGTGAGAATGGTAGGTAGGAACGGTAGGTGGGAACGATAGGTGAGAATGGTAGGTGGGAATGGTAGGCACCGAATGGGAATGGTAAGTTGGAGACTGGTAGGCACTGAACGGGAATAGCAGATTGAACTAATGACCTAGTGTAATTTCAAGACACACTTGTGAGAGTTCATTTGTACTTTGAAAGGCAAGTCTTGATGAAATCTGGAGAATAACCCTGAGGAAATCCCAATTAAGTGGATGAATCTCAAATTTTGATCTCAGGAGTTTTAAGTTTCGGACATCGTCAGTACTTCAAAGATTTGGGTTTGATTGGTGATCACCAAGTCCAAAACCAATAAGTGGATTTCAAAATCAGAATCTTCGTGAAAGTACGAATAGAACAAACGTTGCTCGAATGTCTTGATTCTTGGTCAGAGTTCACTTCAAAGCCAACAGTTGTAGAATCACATTATTTGGGAAATTTTGGATTCTCAAATGAAGAAATAGACCCCAAATTTGGAATGTACACGAAAAATTGAGAAAGGCAAGTGTGACTTAAAAATTTTGACTTTAGGTTGATTTCAACATCAAAGTCAACTGTCTTGGAATTTGGGCCATTTGTGCAATTTTCGAGTCTCAAATGATGAAACGGACCCTAAAATCAGAATGTACATGAAAAATTGTGCAAGACAGGTCCATCTTAAAAATTCGACGTTTGGTCAACATTTGCACAAAAGTCAATTTTTTCTGGAAATTGGACGTTTGCACAATTTTCGAGCCTTGAATGAAGAAATGGGTCCCAAAATCGGAATGTACTCGAAAAATTGAGTGGGACAGGTCCGTTTTGAAATTTCTGACTTTTTGGTCATGGTCAAAGGTCCGCTTGGTCCAAGCTTTTTTTTTTTTTTTTTTTTTGTTTCAGGGGGTTCGAATCCGGGTCAAACCGGGTCGGTCCGGGTCTAATCTGGACCAACGGGTCAGCAGCGTGGGGGATGACGTCATCCATGACGTCACATTGCTAGGACGCATGTGGCACGTGTGGTACGTGCGACACTTGTGGCACGTGTGGTACGTGCAACACGTGTGGCACGTGTGGCCCGTCTACACGCTTGAAGGATGTCCAGCGCGTGAGATCCGATGGAGGCGCATGTTCTTTGAGACGAACGATCTAGCGGCGCGTGTAGGCGCGTGGGTGACTTTCTGGACCTAAAAATTTCAGGTTTTGTAGGTCTAAGGCCGTAAAAGACCATGGTGCAATCATTTTTCTAAAATAACCGGTAGATTTTCACAGATTTGAAAGACTATGCCGTGGGTCTTCGCGAATCCGGGGCGGCGCGTGGTGGCGCGTGCGGCCGTTTCTGGGCTTGATATTTCTGGGCTTTGTTAATCGTGGGCCGATGGATCTAGTGGTGACACCTGTTTTGTGAAGATTTTCTCAGATTTGTGCAGATTTGAACGAAACACTTCGCGAAACGTTTGGGAGTTTGTGGCGGCTCGTGGCGGATCGTGGTGGCTCCGCTGCTGAAGATTTTTTCTGGGTTTTGTACACCAAAGTCCTTAGAAGATTTCTGTGGGTTTATTTCTTTGTGAAATCTTGTCAGAAACTTTAGAAATTCAAAAATGGAGTCCGCACACATTGTTGGATTTGTTGCCACCTTGGTCTACTTTGGCGGGGGTCATTCTGACAACGCTTGACAATCCAGGCAGAGAGTAGTTCCAGAGTAACCACTGAGTATCTCTGTTGTCCTCAAGAAGTCGGTGACACAGTAGAACAAGAAGCTTCCCTTCGTCGGTCTAGGATGGGAGACTGAAAGCATTGCTGGACTTGTTGGCACCTTGGTCTACATTGATGGTGGCCGTTCTGACAACATTTGACAATCCAGGCAGGGAGTGGTTCCAGAGTAATCACTGAGTGTCTCTGCTGTTCACAAAGGAGTTGGTGACACAGTAGAACAAGAAGATTCCCTTCGTCGGTCTAGGACTTCATTCACAGTCTAGTGTCATAGTTTCCGAGGTCTAGTGTAATTTTTTTCTTTCTGACAACATGATACATTTATGGGCTTTGTCATTTCTGATTTTTCAAATGAGTACGTCACCCTTTGAAAATATGGCACTTTTAACTTTTTTACAGGTGTTTTTTTTTTGTTTTGTCTGCTAGCTTCTATGGATCTCTATATAAAGCCACTCAGGACATGCACTAACTCGTACAAACGTAATTTCTAATAACAGAATACTCTATAGTAACATAACACTCTGTATGGAGAAACCATGCCCACCCCCCTTTTTTTTTTAATTAATTAATTTATTTTCTATTATTTGATTTTTTTTTTTTTTTTTTTTTTTAGTACACAGGTATCATGATGCTCTTTTTTAAGGATTCGAAAATTGGTGAAGAACCAGCCTTGTTTATTTATAAGAAGAAAGATGACAAGGATGCGAAGCCTACGACCTTGATTGTTCGTCCGCCCACAATTGGAAAATTTTCAGAGAAATGGGGTCGTAACTCTTATCCTCTCAATTTGCCGAAATGGTCACAGGTTGTTCCTTCTAATGGCGGCTCTAACTTGGAAACAACTATCCTTCTTGCCTCGCATCACAAAAATGTTGCTAAATCAAAGCCGTACAACACTTTGGGACGAGAGATAATTGCCAAACATGCGGATTGGGATTTTTCCTTTAACGTGAATGGAGGATCTTCTTACTTCTTCCTTTATTGGGATTGGCTAGAAGATGTGCTCAGCCGGTGTAAGCAGCTCCTTGATGTGACCCACCTCTACAGTGCGGTCTTTGCTTCCTTGTTCACATATGATTATGATGAAAACCTCATGAAAGCATTTTGTGAGTGTTGGAGTCCGTCCACTAATACCCTCCATACCTCCGTTGGGGAGATTTCCATCACACCATGGGATCTTTCCATTCTCGGTGGACTTCCTTGTACCGGTGCATTTTATGATGAAGTGGTACCCAATGCGCAAGAGCTAGATGGAATCAATGACCAAGGACGACCCTATCTGCTGTACAGCTGTCGCTACCTCTTCCTGGCGTATCATCATCTTCAAAATCGACTGAAGAAACAAGGGAAAGTAAGTGTTCGCGACTGGATTACTTTTTGGTATAGAGGAAATAGCAAGTATTCGGCTCCTAGAAAACCAGCGAGACGGACAACCATTCCCAAGTATAGTCAGAATCCCTCGGGTGAGATAAAGGAGCATGGGCCATGGCTTGATAAAGAACACGGGGTCTTTGTGGATCTTCAAGTTGAAGGTGATTTAAAGGAGGAGACTTATTTATCGGCGCTTCTTTCCTGTTGGCTGTGCATATTTGTCTTCCCTATCAAGGATCAGAACAGCATCCGTCCTGGCACTTTCAAAATTGCTAGTTCCATAGCTAATGGTCGTTCATTTGGCCTTGCTTCCCCAGTATTGGCTAGCATTTATCGTGGGCTTAATACCATTTCTTCCTCTTCTACCCCGAGCAAGTCCGGAGCTAGCTTCGCCATCCATTATGTTCATGCCTGGGTAGGTCATTTCTTCCGAAGCAATCGCCTCACCCATGATAAACCATCTGATGCTTTGATGACTAAATATTCTGGTGTGGGCTATGTCTCTCCGTTCAACGAATTCTCTGCACGCAAGCATATACGAAACGCCACCAACTTTCTTTGGCACCGAACTGCTTTCAAGAAAAACTATGACCAGACTTTTATTGACAATAATCATTTATCCATTTAGAAGTTCGACTACTTTATAAGCCTTCGCTCGGGGTACTTGTCACTTCGATGTGAAGACCAACATATTGTAGAAGCATATAGTCCTCACAGGTTCAGTCGGCGCTTTGGATTTCATCAAGACATCCCAGGTGATTTGAAGGAAGAAATTCATACCGGTTCTTTAAAAGACCTCTACCAATTCTATCAATCCTTCACTTGCTGCAACACAGATTCTAAGATATTCATTCCAGCTTTTGCCACAGACTTTGGAAGTCGAGTCAGACATAGCTACAAACAATGGTGGGAAAGGGTTTGCGGAAATGATTTTACCAAAGGAACAGACCTCCTGGCTGACATCGCCTCCTTCCCTGTTAAGCCACTAACATCCAACAAGCCTCAGAAGGGAAAGAGGGAACTACAAGACCCATACATTCCACAGCCTTCGTCAGAGTTTGCACGACGTCGTCTTGAAGATGATAGTCATTCAAAAGCCTCATCTCGATATATCGAAGTCACCTGCAGTCAAGGCACCAAAGGTCTATTTGTTGTACCAGTTAAGGATGCCAGTAAAATTTCTGAGGAGGAGGTGGGTAACGACCTGGGCTATAATTGGAAACAATCGAAGAGTCCAATGGAGGGTGTTGATGTAGAGATTTCTATTAATCATGCACAGCTTCTTTCAAATAGTGAGTCTTCTATTTCAAAGCCATCTGCGAAGAGTTCGGATCTCGAAAGGTGTGAGTTTGCTGATGTTGGTACGTCATCCAAATTTCCGATTGAGACAGAAAGGGCACCTCTGCCATCCCTGCAACCAGCTAAACCTCCGGAAGTCTCTGTGTTTCAAGCCAAGGCGCATATTTCTTCTGTGCGTAGGAAAGGGGCTTCTATGCTAGGAGATGTTCTTCTAAACAGGCTTTCAAATCTTTCCGTAGACACCATCCTCCCAAAAGTTGAAGTACAAGAGATTTATAGTGGGGTTGAAAGTCTTGGAGTGGACCCTCAACACTTGCGCGAGAATGTTGACAAATATTGCGAGGGTATTGTAGACTATTTGAAGATGAAGGAATTTCTGAACCAACGACCAAGTCCTGTCATCTTGTCTCAACGCCAGGCTGAAGTTGAATCCCTCTTTTCTGAAGCATCGCAGAAGAAAGCGTCTTTGAAGACTGAACTTGATGCTGTTAAATTGAGGATGGTTGACTTGAAAACTGAGCTTGTCCAGTTAGAGCAATTATTGTCTCAAATTAAAACTCATCAAGTTGAACAAGACGATGTTGTGCAAGACTTAGAAGAACAACTTGAAGAAGTCAAATCTACCCCTGTTCTTGAAGACCAGGATATGGAGGCTTTAGAGAAGATACGAGCCCTTCTGGAAGATAATCGTTCTAGCTTGAAAGATTTGAAATGGATGTCGTAATTTCTTTTGTTTTAATTTCCTTCATATATGTCAACATGCTTTCCTCTTGTACTATTTTTCTTTCGTTAATCAATAAAGAAGACTTTATTTTCTGTTCCTTCATCATTTTTTTTTTTTTTTGAGACTGAACTTAGCAAAGGATACTAAGTTGCCTACGTACCCTTGAGAGGGATCAAGTCATCACGTAGTTCAAAAGATTTTTTTTATTTATTTTTTTTTTTTTATGTGTTTTTGCAAAAAGGGTGCGCAGTATGTAATAGTGGGTATCACCACTGATCGAACCTGAGACCTCGGCCTCAAGGGAGAAATGGGTGTCCAACCGCTACGGCACACTCGCAATTGTTGACATGGAGTGGGATTAATTTCTCCTTATTGGTACACTTTCAAGCATAGAAGCATTTGAGGAACTTCCCATTGATGGGGCCGATCCTTGCATCGTCATTGTTGATCAACTTGTGAGCTTGGTTAGTGTTTGCCCCCTGCTTGAGAGTCGGAAGTACATCATAAGCAACGGTCACATGGTTTAACCCGACAACTTCATTGAAGTCTAGATCAATCTTATTTTCTTTGGCAAAAAAGGAGGGCTCACGTGTGTAATCCTCGCCCTACGCCCCACGGTATTTCATGGGTACCAATTGCGCATAGTGGGTATCACCACTAATCGAACCCGAGACCTCGGCCTCAAGGGCGACATAGGCATCCAACCACTACGCCACACTCGCAAATGGTGCCATAAAGGGGGATTAATTTTTCTTTATTTGTACGCTTTCAAAGGTAATGGAAAAACATCATGTACCCTTGCAGCGTTATGGTGGGTAGTTTAAGCTCTTACCGAGGAGCAATCCTCGATTTTCAAGCATAGAAGCGTTTGAGGAACTTCCCATTGATGGGGCCGATCCTTACACCATCATTATCAATCAACTTGTAAGCTCCATTGGTGTAGACTTCTTGCACAACATAAGGTCCATCCCATTTTGAAGTGAACTTATTGCCTGTACGATGAGTTGTGATGATAGGTCTTCGAACGGCGAGGACTAAGTCACCAACTTAGAATGATCGTGGTTTGACTCTTTTATTGAATGCGCTTGAAAGACGAGCTTGATAGCATTCAAGGCGTTGTTGGGCCTCGAGCCTTTTTTCATCAAGTGCCTCTAATTCTTGCAACCTGAGCTTGGCATTTTCCTCTCCAGTCAATCCTTCTTGAATGGCAATCCGTAATGATGGGATTTGGCGTTCTAAAGGAAGGACGGCTTCAACTCCGTAGACAAGAGAATATGGCGTTGCTTGAGTAGGCATTCGAAATGTTGTTCGATATGCCCATAATGCTTCTCCGATTCTTTCATGCCAGTCTCGCTTTGTCTTGGATACCACTTTTTTCAACAAACTGCCAAGTGTTTTGTTAAACGCTTCAGCTAGTCCATTTGCCGGGGCATTGTACATGGAGGAGTTGTATTGTTTAAATTCAAACTTCTCACATAGCTCTGTCATCAGCCTATTGTAGAATGGTTTGCCATTATCAGTTATGACATACCGAGGGACACCATACCGATAGATCAAGTGAGTTCGAATAAAATTGACCACCGTTTCTTTCTTCACTTCCCTAAGGGGTACAGCTTCCGCCCATTTCGAGAAGTAGTCAGTTGCGGCCAAGATGTACAAGTGGCCACCGGATGACTTTGGTAATGGTCCTATTGCATCAAGCCCCCATGCATCAAAAGGCCAAGAAGCTACGGTTGGGTGTAAAGGTTCTGGCGGTTGATGGATGAAGTTTGCGTGATACTGACAAGCTTCGCACTTCTTAGCGCATTCCATAGAATCTTGCACCATTGTAGGCCAATAGTAACCCATTCGTTTGATCCTATAATGTAACTTAGGACCTGACTGATGTGCGCCGCATATTCCAGAATGAGCCTCCTCTAAGGCTTGTTTAGCCTCCTCCTCTCCTAAGCAACGGAGAAACAATCCATCAAATGAACGGCGGAAGAGAGTGTCTTTATAGTAAATGAATCGAGCAGCCCTCCGCCGAATTTCAGTCTTGTGGCGTTTATCATCCAGGAGTCTTCCATGTTGAAGGTATTCAATGATCACTTGTCGCCAATCTTCTTTTTCGACAAGGCATACAGAAATGATGTTGGCTTGCTCTTCTTCTTCTTCTTCAACCACGAGAGGTACCACCCACCTTTGGGAAATAGCGA
The DNA here is from genome assembly GCF_932294415.1 of Quercus robur. Classification (NCBI taxonomy): domain Eukaryota; kingdom Viridiplantae; phylum Streptophyta; class Magnoliopsida; order Fagales; family Fagaceae; genus Quercus; species Quercus robur. The sequence continues at coordinate 26,358,533 of NC_065537.1, forward strand.
CCTTGGTTGTCTCTTCTTGGGATAATGCTAAGGCAGTAGCCAAATTAGCTAAAGCATCGGCCTGTCTATTCTCCTTCCTCGGTATATGCTCCAATGTGATGGCTTCAAAATTTGCTAGCAACTTCTTCGCATATTTGCAATAGGGGATGAGGTCTTCTTTCTTGACATCATATTGCTCCAAGATTTGGTTGATAACTAATTTGGAGTCTCCCAATATCTCAAGTTGCGATATGCCCATCTCAATAGCCATCTGTAGACCAATGATCAATGCTTGATATTCGGCCACGTTGTTAGAGCAGAGTTCGCTTAATGAGAACGAGTAAAGAAGTATATGCCGTTGTGGAGAAACAAACACTACACCTGCCCCCGCTCCTTCTTGACGTGCAGCCCCATCGAAAAACATCACCCATGGTGGCATTACTTCAATGTAAAACACATCTTCATCTGGGAAATCATCAGAGAACTCCCAATCAGACGGAACTGGGTGCTCAGCTAAGAAATCTGCCAATACTTGTCCTTTGACAGCTTTTTGTGGAACGTATGCAAGGTCATATTGCTGAAGCAAGACTGCCCATCGAGCTATTCGACCCGAAATCACTGGCCTGGAGAGGACATATTTGATTGGGTCTGCCTTTGCTATCAAATGGACCATATATGCTTGCATGTAGTGCTCCAGTTTGTCTATGGCAAAGAAAAGAGCGAGACACATCTTTTCAATAGGAGAATAATTTAATTCAGCCCCATTGAGAGTTCGACTTAGATAATAAAGGGCTCTTTCTTTCCCCTCTTTATTTTCTTGCACCATAAGAGCACCTAGAGACCTTTCTTGGGCCGCAATATACAGCACCAAAGGCTTTCCTGGGATAGGAGCACCTAAAACTGGAGGATTAAGTAAGTATCTTTTGATGCATGCAAAAGCATTGCTGCAAGCCTCATCCCATTCGAAGTGCACATCCTTTTTCATCAATCTATTGAAAGGTTGACATCGACCAGCCAAATTCGAGATAAATCGTCGTATGTAGGCCAGTTTTCCCTGCAAGCCTCTAAGTTCTCGTAGATTCTTGGGCTCTGGCATTTTCTGGATTGCTTCAATTTTGGACTGGTCAATTTCAATACCGCGGTGCCTCACAATGAAACCAAGAAATTTTCCAGATGTTACGCCAAAAGCGCATTTGCGGGGGTTCATCTTAAGCTGATACTTTCTCAAGCGGGTGAACACGGATCGTAGATCTGCTAGATGGTCTTCCCTCCTTTTTGTTTTAACCACCAAATCATCGACATAACACTCCACGTATTTATGAAGTACATTATCAAAGATTTTCTGCATGGCCCGTTGATAAGTAGCACCAGCATTCTTTAGTCCAAAAGGCATCACTTTGTAACAGTAAATTCCCTTAGGGGTACGGAAAGCTGTAAGATGCTCATCCTTAGGATTCATTCGAATTTGGTTGTAACCCGAAGATCCATCCATAAAAGATAAAGCTTCATGACCGGTAGTGGCATCAACCATGACCTCAGTGATGGGTAATGGAAAATCATCTTTGGGACATGCATTGTTCAAATCACGGAAGTCAACGCACACTCGGATTTGTCCATTCTTCTTCTTGACAGGGACGATGTTAGCAATCCATTCCGGGTACTGCACTTCACGAATGAAGCCTGCTTCAATGAGCTTATTGACCTCGGTTTCTATTTGAGGGATAAGCTCTGGCCGAAAGCGTCTTTGAGCTTGTTTGACTGGGCGCACGCCCTTCTTTATTGCCAAATGGTGTAGAGCAATACTTGGATTGAGCCCAGGCATTTCCTTGTAAGTCCAAGTGAACACATCTTTGTACTCTACTAGGAGCTTGAGGTATCCTTCTTCTTCTTCAGGGGTAAGAAGCGCACTGATGAAAGTTGGCCGGGGTTCTTCAACAGTTCCTAAATTGATCTCTTTAAGTTCATCAACTGTAGCTTGTCCTCCATCTTCCAAGGCTGGAGGAGCTTCATCGACCTCTTCATTGGTTGCTTCAGCATCTGACAGTGTACCCTCTTCTATTGTAATATGAAACGAGGATAATACCTCTTCTATTTCCTCATCATGGACGAGTGACTGACTTGTATGTACAATCGTTCGTCTTTTGACTTTGAGCGATCCTTCAGTGTTGATCTCCAAGGTAAAGTTACGTTTCATGCGTGAAGGAATGCTACTGCGGATCTCATCATTGGCTTTCTTCTCCCCTTGAACGTCAAAGTTTATTGAACTTTGAGAATGACTATCAATAGGCCTTTTCGTTGCCCCCAGTCGATCAAAGACTGATTTACAAGCAAAAGTGTCCCGATTTGGTGTTAAACAAGTTGTATTTAACCTGTCGAACACTGTGATTCGTGATGACGAGGCCTCGATGCGATCAAACACTGAGACATGGGGTGAAGAATGGTCTTTTCTTTGATTTGAACTTTCGCCGACCTCCACCGTTATGTATTGAGAACTCGAAGGATCGCTTCTTTTCTTGATCCATATCTGAGCTGGTTGTTCGGGAGTAAAACCTAATCCGGTCTTTGGGATAGGAATTTTATGCCCTTCAAGCCGCATTTTCCTTTGTGTTTTGCTAAGGCCATGCATCTTTTCTCCGGTGGCTTCTGGAATTAGCTTCCCTAAGTCTTCTTGTTTTGAGAAATCGTAGCCTGCTTTGGCTAACAGCCTATATGCCTTTGGGTCGAACCATTCTTTCGTCCGCTCACTTGGTAGAATACCATGCTCTATCGGACTTTGCGAAGACCTCACGAATCCATTTAACGGCTTCGAGGGCAAAGGATTTGTGGATGAAGTTAAAGGCATGACATGATTTTCTTTCAATATGGCTACATCCTCCATCGTGAGCTTTGCAGGTCTCCCCATGTCTTTTGTAGGTTGAAGGCATTCCGCGAATGGTGATTGTCCATTCTTGCGATGTGATAATGGTATATACCTGAGGAATGGTTCTGGACCTTTCTTTGGGGAAGAGATGTCCTTTTTGGCGATGAATTTAACATGCTCCTTTTCATCTTGTTTACCTTTCATAGACGGGATCTCAACTGGAAGAACCTCGCTAGAAATGTCTTCTTTTGCATAAAATTTTGCATCAGCAAAATGAGCTTCGGTTTCTGCAAAAGGCTTTAAATCGGCATCGACCTTTTTTATTCCATTTTGAAAGAACTTGAAGCATTGATGCAAGGTTGATGGCACTATTCCATTTTCATGGATCCAAGGACGTCCTAACAACATGTTGTAGGTCGTCTTAGCGTCAATGACGTGGAACAAGACGTTGCTTTTCAATTCTCCAATGGATAATTCTAGATGGATTAGGCCGATTGCACGTTGTCCTCCTTGATTAAAACCTTGGATGACCAAACGACTGTGTGATAATTCTTCCATAGTAAAACCCAGTCGTTTCATGGTCATTTTTGGAAGTATGTTAACGGCTGAACCTCCATCAACAAGGATACGCTCGATCCTTTGTTTACGAACATAACCAGAGACATAGAGTGGGCGATTGTGGGGCTTAGAGCCTAACAATAGATCCTCATCAGTGAAAGTCAAGTCTGGAGAGCATGCATAACATCCCTGTGTTTGTTGAAGAGTATTGGTATGAGGGGCGTATATCTCTGGCTCCTCAAGAGCTCAGGTGATCACTTCTTTTGGTGATGTGGAGGATTGCAAGGGTTTAACTTCATCGACCTGAGGTTGGAGTTCCTCCAAAGATGACAAGGTTTCTTTTGGATCATCATGGTCAACGTCCTCCTTTTCGTCCTGGATTTCGCAACGAGAAACTGTGTGGACGGCCTCGGCTGAGTCATTTTGAAAGAATTTTCTGGGGAAGAATTCTTCCAATGTGATGAGCTTTCGAGATTTTCGGGTTTGTGCTGAATCTTCATATACTTTTGTTCCCAGTCTCCTTTGCCTCTTATCACTCATTCTTTTTGACCAAGGCTGAATCTGGTTTTGTGCTCTTTTGGACTCTTGGGTGATCAAATGAAGAGGGAATGCTCGTTTCTTCTTCCATCTCTTGCGAACAACCATTGTCCAACCTTCTTCCTCGTCCGTCGTTGACCTTTTATCATCGTTTGAATTATAATGAGGTGCTTTTTGTGAGAGCTGAACTTGAACCGGTTCTAGAGAACCAAAATGGATGAGCGTGGTATTTGCCCCTTGCTTAGTATTTGGAGACAGGGAACTAGGTAACTCACAAGAAAACGTGACCAGGTTTGACTGAGCAACATCATTAAAATCCAAGTCGATTTTCCTTTCCTTGGCTAGCTTCATGATGAGTTCTTTAAGAACAAAGCATTTTTGGATTGGATGACTTATGATGCGATGATACCTACAATAGTTCGGGTCATCAACTTTTCTCATCTCTTCCGGTCGTTTGCATTCTGGCAATTCAATTAATTTCAACTTGAGCAGTTGTTCTAGCATTTCAGGCATATCGGCGTCTAGGAAAGGATAGACCTTTTGTTCCCATTCCTTAAGTGATGAGCGACGCGTCTCACGTTGTTGACCTCCTTCAGGCCTCTTTTCATTGGCCTTCACATTTTTTGTTGAAATTTTGATTGGGGCAGGATTGACATTCATTGAGTCTTTGATATTACTTTTTGCATTCCTGTCATTTTTCCTTATTTCCCGTCTTTCTTTCCTTTCTTCAGGTACGGGAGGTTTCGTATTTCCATGGCTGGAAATACTTAATTCCATGTCATGCGCATGAGTTGCCAACTCTTCAAATGTTCGAGGCTTTACTCCTTGAAGGATGTCAAGAAGTCCCCAATGCATGCCTTGGATGCACATCTCTATAGCAGATATTTCAGTAAGTCTATCCTTGCAGTCTAGACTCAAAGAACGCCACCGATTGATATAATCAACGACGGGCTCATCCTTCCACTGTTTGGTATTGGTAAGCTCCATCATGCTTACTATGCGTCGTGTGCTGTAGAATCGGTTGAGAAACTCCCTTTCAAGTTGTTCCCAGCTATCGATTGATTCAGGCTCTAAGTCTGTATACCAATCAAAGGCATTCCCTTTTAGTGAACGGACAAACTGCTTCACAAAGAGGCCTCCTTGAGTTCCTGCATTCTCGCAAGTTTCCACAAAGTGAGCAATGTGTTGCTTAGGGTTTCCTTTGCCATCAAATTGCAAGAACTTGGGAGGTTGATACCCATTTGGCATTCTCATGTTATCAATGCGCTTTGTATAGGGTTTGGAATATATGAGAGAACTTGTGGAAGAACCTCCATATTGTGCTCGAATGGTATTTGTAATCATATCCTGCAGTTGTTGGACAGATATTGAGGCCATTGAGGTGGAATGTCCATGTTGAGAAGTGCCTTCACCTCCTTTTCCTTTATCACCCTTGGCGTTTTCTCCTTTGAAGGTAAAGCCAGGTGGCTGCTTAGGGCCAAGACTTGATTCACCCGAATCTTGTACCTCCAGCTTATTCATTAGGGTTGCAATTTTGACATCCTTTTCTTCAAGTGCCTTTGTGAGAAGGATGACCCTTTGTTCCATTTCAGCCATCTTTTCTTCCATCGTAGAGGTATTAGTCATCATCACTGGCATGACCTCTATAGATGACGGGGAAAATGATGAAACAGGATGAGTCAATGGTACTTCACTCCTTAAGTTTCTCATCACGGGTGAAGAGTTGATAGAAAAGGTCTTTGTTGGGGATGATTCATTACTGGTCTCCAAATCTTTCGAGGCAGATGAATCTTTAGTGGTAGCTTTCCTATTTGCAAGAAAGTCCAGAGAGGTGACAGCAGGAGATTGGCTTTCTTGGGTTGGTTGAGGTTGGAGTCGATTAAGAGCTTTGGACCGACTGCGAGTGATTGGGCCGACATACTCATCAGCACTGGAATCATCAACCACTGACTTTCGGACATTCTTGCTAGAAGCCATTGAAGCTAGTAGCAAAATGATGTCGAATTTCTTTTCTTTTGAAGGAGGAAGAGATGAGAGGCAGAGAGGTCCCACTGGGCGTGCCAGAATTTGTAAGCGACTAAATTTCTAGTTCGAAATAAATCAAACAAGTAAAATAGTTTCACAAATGCGAATTTGTATTGATGATTGTGTGGTACAATTCTCTGGAATTACAAAAGAGTGATCCTCTGATTCGATCTCCTTGCAAAACTTATTGATTAGATTTATGGTAATGTGGATTTGACTTGAACACAAAATATCCTTCAATTTGGTTGAGGGATGGATCGAAGATTACTAAAACGGAATTACAATGAATCTCTGGCTATAAGCTTGTTTAAAAATCCTTTGTTCTTCACGTTCTTTGTGTTCTTCGTGCGTTCTTCGTCTTCGAAGGTTTGTGGTGGAAGTTCTTCGGAGCTTTAGAGGCTTGAATCCGTTGAACTTCAATGATTTATGATTTGTTGATGTTTTCGGACACTTTTGGCTTGATTCCCGTGAACTTTAGGATCTAGGCAGATGATCTGGATGATTCTGCTTTGAATGTTCTTTGATTTTGGGGTTGAAGTTCTTGAAACTCTTGAAGGCTTTGAGGCTTGATCTTCGCAGAGCTTTTTCACTTCTGAATTCTGGTCCTTCTAAATGTCTCAGGAAGGCTTCTATTTATAGGAGTTTTGGGGTGGGTGAGCGATACGTGGCGGAACTTGATTGGTGACACATGTCACAGCCTGATTGGTCCGCTTGTGTCATCGCTTACACGTGCTGGACTGCTTGAGTCATCGCTTACACGTGCGAGGCTACTTGAGTGGTTCTTGCATGACACTTGGCAAATTTCTGTTGGCTTCTGAATAGTGATAGCAAAACCTAGCAGCAATACTTGGTGCTCTGTAATTGGCTGTATTTTGTGGACTTGGTAATGTGACGTGTCAGCTTGCAATAGGTCGGGAATTTTCCCTCTCTACACTTCCAAATACGTAAAAAGGAAGGAAACCCGAAATATCTCAGCAAAGACTGCCACCACCACATTAAATGCCTTACAACTACTCTCCTGGCCGCATTAATAAGGAGAAGACCCATGAACAGTGCTACCTTGGCTACCACAACTCACAAAGAATTAAGAGGGGTGTCTGATGGGACAGGTACTCAAGTGGGGGTTTGGATGATCAACAAGTGTAAAGCCCAGATGATTAGAAATGGCCTATATAATATGTAAAGGTCTCCTAAGAGAAGGGGGAGAGAAAAAGGAGAGAATACTGTAGAGAAGTCTTATTGCATTGATCGGTATCTATTAATCAAGTTTTTAGCCTTATCATTTTTGGAGACTTTTCTACACAGTGGAATTTTCGTTCTTGTTTGTGCATTCCCTTGACCCATGCATCAAACCGTTAAAACTAACTGAAACCGAGTTCTTTAGCCCATACTTTACAAAAATTTATTGTGAGGGACCTTTTGGACCAAGACTTGAGCGACAAGGATTGGGTCACCAAATTGTTCTCCTACATTACTTTTTAATAATAATTATCAATTTAAAATTCAATTTGGAATTATCAATTTAATTTAGTTTTAGGAAGAAATCTTACCCCTTATTTTAGTGAGATAATTATTTACACTTGATAATTTTTTCTTTTATCTTTATTGAATCTATTAAAATATATAATTATTTATACATTTATTTTATAAGCTTTTTCATAAAACCGTGCAACGCACGGGCCTATAACTAATTTTTAATAAAGTTTGGTTTACCTTTAATATTTTTTTAATTGAAATTTCCTTTTGTTTTAATAAAAAACTACCATATTATCCACTAACTAAATAAAATGTGGAAATTAAAACTCACTACCACTTACCATTGTGTATTTAAAACAAAGGAGAATTCCAGTTAAAAAAGTACTGGAGTCTGGAGTCTGGAGGTAAGCCACCCTTTTATAAACTATTTTATGAAAATTTTGATATCACTTTTATATAATAAAAAAATATATAAAAAAACTCCTCTAAATAATTAATTGCTTTTTTTTTCCCATAAATTTTTTTTAAAAAAAAAAGTTTCTTAAATCAATACCTTTACAGTATCCAATAACATTTCCCTTCATTTATTTGTGCAAGTCTCATAACTTGGACATTTATTTCTCCACCGTTCACAATTTGCTAACAAAATAAAAATTATGATATATATATAAAGTTACACCTAGTGTAAGTGTAATTCTTTAGAGTTACACTTAGTGTAACTCTTTAGAGTTACAAATTTTTTAAACCATTAGATTTAAGTACATCCAATGGTTAAAAAAAAAAAAAAAAAAAAAACCCTCATTATTACAAATATTTTTAATTGAATTTCATTAATTACCCTCATTAATTACATTCTAAACTTATCTCTAAATCCCTCAAAAAACAAAATACACCTCTCTCGCTCTCTCTCTCTCTCTGTGTTTGGCCAAAAAGAAATTGGTCTCTTCATTAGTCTCTCTCTCTCTCTCTATTTTCTAGACCTGCGTCTCTCTCTCTCTCTCTACCTCCTCCTCCATTGCTCCTCCACCATTGTTCCACCTCCACAGGTTGCCGGTCAAAAAAAAAAAAAAAAAAAACCAAGCCGAACTGTTTCTATTTATGAGTTTTGTTTCTATTTTTCCTTTCTTTTTTTGTTGTGAGTGCTTTGTTTGTTTTTTTTTTTTTTTTTTTCTTTTCTGATCTGACTCAATGTGCTCTATGTAAATGCATATAGAAGTTCTGACTCTATGTGTTCTATGTGAAGCCGAACTGAATGGTCTTGAAAGCATTCTATGCGTTCTATGTGAAGCCGAAGTGTTGTCAGTGCCCTGTTTTTTTTTTTTTTTCCTTTTTCTGTTGTGAGTGCTCTGTTTTTGTTTCTTTTTTGCTTTGTGAGTGCTTTGTTTCATTTGCAGGCAGCCTTTTGTCGATGCTGTTGTAACCAAGTGCAAGCACTATTTATGTGAGCATTGTGCATTAAAGGTATACCTTTTATTTCTGTGAGCAAGCACTACTTCAGTCAACTGTTTGTGGATTTTTAGGATGGAATTTTTTTACATTCATTTATAGAAGAAAATCAAATCACACATTTAAAAAATTAACCCTTTTAAATTTTAAAAAAGAAGCTGGCAATTGAGTTATAGAAAATCAGATCACACATTCTTTATAGAAGTAATTCATATGGGACAAGCTAGAACTTATATGTATGGGTACACTGAGTTATTTATGCACATGTTTCTAGAATTGTTGTTCAGTCTCCTATGAATTCGTATGAGGAATTTATTGTTCATTTTACCCACGATACTTTGAGAAACTAGCATAGTAGGTGATGATGAATACTTTGTGACATTGGTATATTGAGATAATGCCATTTGAGAAATTACTATTTAAGTACTCATGATGTTTTACATGGAATTTGATGTTTATATTATTTTGTAGTGGTTGGAAGGTATCATGATTTTGAAGTATATATTTTGCAAAGATAGTACTGGAATACTTTTAGAATGATTAATTTTGAAACACATTTACTATGAGAACTTTGGGAGAATGATTTTAACACCCTAAGGCTAGTTGTGATTAGTGGCATGGTATTGTAGGTAAGTCCGTGTAGTATTTTATGCTATTAGCCATGCTAAGTTATGTTTCCTTCTTATTGACGTTAAGTTACATGATTTCCAAACCATGTTGCATCTTTCTTTTAACATATTTGGTCATAATCATAGTACTTGTAAACAATATAATGGCGAAGGAAGTGATTACCAAGACGAAGAAAACATTACAGAGGTTGGTGACAATGATATTGATGATTTAGCATAAAGTGAGTTTTTTCATTACATTTTTTGAGTCTTTTTTTAAAAAAAAAAATTGATTGTAATAATATATATCTTATGTTTCAAATTTACTTGTACCTTTTTTGTTCTACTTTAGGTACATGTGGCTGAAGAAATTCACAAAATGAGCATTTCTTGGTGGAATTTATATATATATTGAGTCCAAGTAGCTAAAGGAACTATGTTAAAGGACCTATGTTGTTAATCATGATGAAATAGTTTTATTTGGTTTTTGGTCTTTTTTTTTTTTAAGGACCTGTGTTGGAATACTATTTTTGCTTCAATTTAATGTCATTAACAGTGTGTTTTAAGGACCTATGTTGGAATACTATTATTTAAGGACATATGTCTCATTTTTTCAAATTTTCTACTGCTCACCTCTTGTTTTGAAGGGGTGCCTGCAACTTTGTGTTTGCTTTTTTAATAACAGTTTCTTAGGAATGATCTATCTTTGTTTGTGGTTCTAAATAACAAGTAGTATAGCTGCTTTAAGTTACTGCATTAGTGGTTCTGCACTGTTTACTGCACTGTTCTGTTTACTGCACTTTACTGCACCGCATTAGTATAGTTGTTTGTTTACTGCACTGCACTGTTTGTTTGTGCACTGCATAAGTTACTGCATTAGTGGTTTTATTTACTGCATTGTGATTTTATTTAAGGCACTTTAAGGCACTGAATACTTCTTGCTTGCCAGGCCAGCCAACAGGTCCTTTTATTTTTTTTGGTTCATAGGTATTGTATTTATCACATATTCATGTCCTTGAGATCACAAACTATCTATTTATGTGTCATATGCATGGCCGCCAAACTTGTCAATTATCTGCTTGCTCATAATTGCTTGTTGAATAGATACATATCCTTTCAAATAGGCCTAAAGAGTTAAAAGAATTGATTCATGTAAAATGCACAAGTTCAATTTGCTTTCCTTAGCCAAATTTGACACGACTTTCAATAATTGAAGGGTCCCTTCACCATAACCATGTTAATCATGAGAATATGTACCCATGTCAATGGCACTGTGACTGTCATTTAGTCTCCATCAATCTTGGGAATTCAATTGGGATGACTATAAAACCAAACCAAACCAGTAAATTTGATGCATTTAACTATAAACAAGTATGCTTATACAAAACTTAGACATATAATTACAGATAGTTTAGGAAGATTTAGAATTTGAAGATGTATAACAAATGTGGTCCAAGCCAAAACTTTTTAAAAGTTTGGATGAATAAAATGCCACAAATTTCAGGCATCAAATCAAGAAGTGCTGTAACCCCACGTTTGAATGACTGTAGACTAGTTCAAAAGTGAATTAATGTGGAACTAGTCTTTACAAATAATCAGATCATTACATGTGTATATAAATCACAGCTAACAATTAAAAACTAATCCTAAAACTACAAGTAGTATAGCTACTTTAAGTTATTGCATTGTTTGCTCTGTTTACTACACTTTTTACTGCATTGTCGTTTAGGTAGTCTTGGCTTAAACTCTTCCAATGCACTATTATGGCATTCTGCCTCTCTGCCTGAGTCTTTGTCTTGATACACTCCAATACTAGGAGCAGAAAGCCTTTCCCCGTATGTACAAGACCTTGCGCAATTCGCACTTGTAAAAGAGGCAAAGGAACTCCATCATTTTCATAATACATAAAAAATAAAAAAATAAAAAAATAAAAAAACTCCATGAAATACTGTACAGAAAAGTATAAGGAATTCAATAGAAGCATTACACAGAATTGACTATTATTGTCATTGGAAGATTAGTTCCAGAACCATAAATTTCTTTTATGCTAGAAAGAGTTGAGTTCTCCTCAACTCATTCAGGAACTATGTACCCAAGATTGTAGTGTGGGCAGGGCTCTTCATTTTACATTGCTCCATTGCTGAATATGTATGGTTGAGCACTGACCAAAAATACACTCTTGAATCCAATTCCGATAAAGTATCAAATAAGCTAATTAGAGCCACAACATCACATATCTTGCCCAACCAATAGCTTAAAGGAAAAATAAAAAATCAGTTTTATCTAAATTCTAATAGATTCATCATTCATACTTCCAACAGCTTACTTGAGTATTATAAACTAGTAATCATCATTAAAATTGTGCATATAACCATAGTAAGGTTGGCATGGAAGTGATTTGAGTAGAAATGTAGTAAAATTGAAGCTAAGACATAAGAGAGGTTAACTGCTGCAAAATCAAATTCCAAGCAACATAAGAGAGGTTAACTAAGTGGTCCTCACATCCAAGTGGCAATAATTGTGGATGGGCGAAAATATTACATCCATAAATATAAAGAACACTTCGAAATACAATAATAAACAGCCACCAATTACACATTTACCACCTCTTTTGTCACATTTAGTGGTTCCCTTACTTTTTTCTTACATTTGACAGTTCCATCTTCACATTGTGCAATTCCAACATTACATGTGACAGTTCTTTTCTCACATTTGGTGGTCCCCTTACTTTTTTCTCACATTTGACGGTTCCATCGTCACATTGTGCAGTTCCAACATCACATGTGACAGTTCTTTTGTCACATTCAGTGGTTTCCTTATTTTTTTTTCCTCACATTTGACAAATCTATCGTCACATTATGCAGTTCCAACATCACATGTGACAATTCTTTTGTCACATTTAGTGGTTCCCTTACTTTTTTCTCACATTTGATGGTTCCATTTTCACATTGTGCAGTTCCAACATCACACGTGACAGTTCATTTCTCACATTTGGTGGTTCCTTTACTTTTTTTCCCACATTTGACAGTTTCATCCTCACATTGTACAGTTCCAATATCACATTTGACAATTCTTTTGTCACATTCGATGGTTCCCTTATTTTTTTCTCACATTCGACGGTTCCATTATCACATTTAATGATTCCATTATCCATAAAACCTAAAAAATGATCCTAAAATCTAAAAAAATGACTGAAATACTCTCTAAACCCAAATCCTAATTGAAATACCCTTAGATCCTTAAAAAATGACCTAAATGACCATGAAACTTAAAAAATGACTGAAATGACCTTGTAACTTAAAAAGTAACAATAATGCCCTTAGAACTTAAAAAATAACTGTAATGCACCTTAAAACTAAAAAATGACCGAAATACTCATAGAACCTTAAAAATGACTCTGAAACCTTAGAAAATTTCAAAATACCTTTGAAACCTATAAAATGATCAAAATACCTTATAAAACTTGAAAATGACCAAAAGACCCCCGAAACTCTCAACAATTACCAGAATACCCTTAGAACCTAAAAAATGATCAAAATACCCTTAGAACCTATAAAATGACCATAATACTCTCGAAAACTAGAATGATTCTTTTTATTGGTCTTGTAATATTACCTAAGCTTTTGAAGTTTCAAAATTTTATAGATTATTATTTTATATTTTTATAAATTTAATTTAAATTATATATTATATTTAAATATTTCTTTAAAATCTTGGCATATCATATATTTTTTAAATGGTAAAATATATAGTTTCATTTACTAATACAATATTAATAAACATGTATTGATAATAGGCATAATTATCAAAATTCGTATTTTGAAAATTAAATAAATGTGAAAAAAAAATCTTATTATATTAATTTTTTTCATACATTACAAGTGTCACTTACTAGTAGTTTTATAATGACCAATGGTTTGTTGTGTGATTTTTTTTTTCCAAATTCATGGCTATTGTTGAAACTAAGTCATCTAATTTATGGTTTTGTTTTCTTTTAGTTGCTTCAGTCTCTATTGCCTCCTTTTATATATATATATATATATATATGAGCATAAGCTCTTATTGGAATGGATACTAAGAAATAGAGAAACATCGATAGTAATGATTTAGATGGTAGATTCAGTTTTCCTCCATCCAAAGATACAACGTTTATTTTTTCGGATCAATCCAAAGAGGCAACTTAAGGCCCCAAAATTTTAGATAAGGCTTTAGTGTTGTTGTCCTTAATCGTATGGTAGACAAGTTACCATCATACCTACTCTACACACTTATTTTAGTGTGAATACATAATAATAGAGTTACATGCATTACGTACCCCGCAAGAAATCACTAAGTTTAGGGAAGATTGAAAATGTTGGGAAAATAAAAAAGGTAGAAAGATTTTAATCTTTCAAAATTCATCTTCCATTGATGTAAATAATGTATATACAAGTTACAGTGTCTTTGACAAAACCTTAAACATAATCTCTTTCTCCCTCTCTCACCTTCCAATGAGCTTTGCTCACTGGGTTGACATCATTAAAATACGAAAATTAGTAAAATTAACAAAATCAAACAAAGCCAATCTCTTAGCTATTTGTATTGAAAAATTTCCCATCCATCTGTATCTAAACAATTTTGACAAAAGCAACTCTAGCAGCAGTGGTAGCTTTATTTGTAGCCATCTCTGTAGTTTTTCTCGCAGCCTGCAATTTTATCACATTAAGAAGTGTGATAGTGTGATTAGAACAACACTTGATAAAAAGGAACATGAAAATAATGAATCAATGGGATATTAATGTCAATAAATACCTAACCTGCTCAAAGGACTGTATCAGTTAGTTAGTGGGGTAAAACATGCTTAAGGTTGCCAGCATCTTATTGACCGCATCTTTTTTCTACCTTTCGGAATGTATACATACTATATTCCTGCTTAAAACTTTCATGCCATGGCCCTTCAGAATAGTGACCAATAACAAAGTGATGGATGCCAAATACATGGATATCATTGTCACAATCATTATATCTGATAATGAGTTATGGGCACCCAAACAATGGTGAATGGAAGACCAATTTAGCAAGATAGACATATATGTCTATGTCTGAAATGGATACCAAAATAACGCAAAGTATTATGTAATGGGTAGGTAGTCAAGGTGACATCATAGAAAATTACTGAAACTGTATGGTTAATATAAGGTGCATGGACATTAACCATGTTAACTGGCCTTTAACATGGATCTGCAGCTAGTGTTTTGGACATATGTTATGCTATGATATTTGAACCAAGACTCACTAATTTTCTAAGGTCAGTATCATATTAGAAATCTGTGCAAGTCTAAAATCCCTCCATACATATGTTATGCTATGATATTTGAACCAAGACTCACTAATTTTCTAATTTTCTAATTTTCTAAGGTATGCATGATGAAAGAATGTGAATCGGCCAAACTAAAAAATTGAACTTTGAGAAACCTGAGTGGATTGATTAAAAATGAAAGTCCTACCTTTAAGAACTGAAGAAGCACCAGCAAAAAGTTGGTAAAAGACATGGTATGACCTCTCTCCATTTACCAGTTGCATTACTCTTGACTGCTTAAAGGAGACTGATAAGTTCATAAGTGAAAAATGAATATATAAAAGTTCCAGGCACTTAGATGGGGCAACTTGTTTCCTTTTCTATAGAACTATTCACAATTATTATCGGTAAATTAAGCATGGGGTTATAACAGAAATTAAATCAGTAAACTCGATTGGTATGCATCACAAAAATAGCATAACATGACAACAATTATTCAATATCAAACATGCTTACAGGTTTGGATTTTAGTACCACATATCTTCCCCAGTGAAGTAAAATGAATATCAATCAACTTCCTCTGCACAAATCAGAATATAATCAACATATTTAAACAATTAAACCAAATTGCATAGCTCTTCTCCTATCTAAATTGTGAAAATTGATGGTAGTCATTAATTATCATTGCAAAACTTTAATAATCATCTCCCAACAAAAATTTTCTGCCATAAACCGTGAAAAACCTAGGAGAACCTTCCACAATGAAGAAAAGAAAGAAACTTACAATTGGCTAGAGTTGTCATTCCTTGAGGTTTTTGCATTCCCAAATGCTTCCAGTATATAATTTGTCCAAAGGATTTCAGACTCTATCCCATAACTGCCACCACCAAGAGCAATCAAGTATTGCATTGCAATTTTAGCTGTCTCAGTTTTTCCATCTCCACTTTCGCCACTGTATGAAATCAGAAAGAATAAGAGAGAGAGCCCTCACTAATGGAATCTTGAAACCTTCATAAAGAAAGGACCTGAGTACCCAATTTGTATATCTAACTTCCCAGTTCCAAGTAGCACATTAACTAAGGAAATGTTAATCAAATCAAAAATTTAATAATAGCAAATTTAACTCTTAGTTCAGTTATTAGAGAGAATCAAGCAAATGAAAGGAAATGTTAATCAAAGAAGCAACTTTCAATAATTTTCCTTTTCACATTCCCAAGAACCAAACATATTAAAAGAACACTATGAACAAACATAAATAGAAAAAAGTGATTTTGCTCTTTACCATTGGTTGGGTCAGTGAGCCCAACACAAAACGTGGTAGTGAAATCAACACCAACCCAATACTAACCACCACACATAAACCCCTGTTCATGCAACCCATTGCCTCTGCATAACCCGCCTCAAAAATCCCAGCTTTCTTTTTTAGCAGAGCAGAGTTTTGTAGTCTTGCTCAAAGATGATTCCAGTCTATTTGAACACATAGCACTTAACACATAATTGCGTCTGCTCCCTAAGAGCCTAATATCTGACTAATTTCCTTTTTGTTTTCTTCATTATTTCATCAACCAAAACCTTCATTTAATTAAAAAATATAAAGAATATTCAAATTAAAAGCTAACTCAATTCGATACCCTCAAAAACCCTAATACCCAACTCAAAATCATTTTTTCCAGCATTTTTTTCATCAATCAAACACACCATTTAATAGCAATAATGATGACAGTTCAAATTAAAATCTCAATACCCACAATTTCTAATACCTCAAAAACATAAGAACCTAACACCTAACACCCAAATAACAAGTTCACTTAGAATTATTTCATGTTGAATCATATAACAAGTTCCACTTCATACCTAACACCCATATGAGAGTGCAATGATATGCAGCCAATACCCATATGAGAGATCAATGATATGCAGCCATATGAGAGAGTAGTGATATGCAGCCAACACTGATCATTTGGAAATTAGAGTTTTACCTTCATTGATTGACAGAATGCTGAAAGGAGTTCATCATTGAGAAAATTCGAGATAATATCTGCTTCTTGGTTCGCCCCCAGAATTGAGAGAAGATTTGCTTCTTTGTTTTAGGTTTATTTTTGGATTTTATACGGTAACTTGCTCTACCGGTAATATGTTTTTCACTTAACATAAATCCACGGTCAGGATTAAATCCATGAAAATGGACGGCCAAGGCTTGTGGGGGTACCGTACCCACTAAAAAAATTAGGGGTACCGAAGAATAACCCCATCTCATGAATATATATATATATATATATATATAAGATTTACTCTATTAATTGTTCTTTTATATCAAATACTAATTATTAGCTACCTTACACATACATCAAAGCCACAAAAAAAAAAGCCACAAGGCAGTATTTTTCTTTGAGAAAGACTTACAATACTTATCCACACAAAAGGGCCTAACTCTTGTGGGAATAAGCAAGGCTTTTAAAGTACTCACACACACTTTGTTTAGTCGATGTGTCCGCCTGCTTTAGCGTTATGTCTTGAGTGTGTGTTGTGTCCGCTGCGGACACAACACACACTCAAGACATAACGCTAAAGCAGGCGGACACATCGACTAAACAAAGTGTGTGTGAGTACTTTAAAAGCCTTGCTTATTCCCACAAGAGTTAGGCCCTTTTGTGTGGATAAGTATTGTAAGTCTTTCTCAAAAAAAAAAAAAAAAAAAAAAAAAAAAAAAAAAAAAAAAGCTACCTTACACATCATTTTTCTTAAAAAAAACATAGAAATCATTCATTAGTTTTTCTATTTTTTATTTTTTATTTTTTGGGTTGAGATAAGAAATCATTCATTAGTTGATAGCATTTGACCTTTTTTTTTTAATTATTAAAAAGAAGCCCTTAATTTATTAGGGTAAAATATAAAAACATCATTAATTACATAATTATTATACAAATTTATTTCCCTTTCAATTTGATTAAAAAATAAATAAAATTAACAATAACGCCCCACCCACATCTATTTGATAATCGTGGTAGTAACCATCCATCACTTTTATCAGTAGCGTGTTTCTCATTGAACGAAGGTTCCAGTTATCTCATTCTCAGAGCATAGCATAGAATATAGCATAGCATAGCATATAGCATAGGGTTCCCCTTCCAACTCTTGCCTTTCTTTTATCGCTCACCCCTGATTTCTCTCCACTCAGAGAGAGACAGAGACAAAGAAAGATCCTCAGATCAACAACAAAATCAGATCTGTGCTTTGATCCGATCTCGCTCCACAGGTTCGTTTCTCACTTCTTCTCTTCCTTTTCCCATTTCATTTTCCTGTACAAATTTTCACAGATCTGTGCCTATTCTTTCATTCTTTTTACCATTTTCAATAACTGAACCCCTTATCTTTGCGTTGTTTTTCTGTATTTATTACGATCTGTTTCTGAAAATGAATTCGTTTACATGTTGTTAGCAATGATTATGCATACGGATCTGTAATTCTTGTTGTTTTTTTTTTGCTTTCTTCTTTGTGTAGCCCTTGTAGCTGTAACTCACACACACAGATCCACTATCACTGTTTCTAAGATCTGGGTCTTTTCAGTTTCGCAATGGCTTTATCAAAGCCATTCTTGAAATGGGTTTTCCTGTTCTTGGTTATTCTCTCTGCACATACTACTTGCAACGCATTTTACCTTCCTGGAAGCTATATGCACACATATTCGCCTCGGGATTCCATATTTGCCAAAGTCAATTCCTTGACTTCCATCGAAACCGAGCTTCCTTTCAGCTACTATAGTCTCCCTTACTGCAAACCCCATGAGGGTATCAAGAAAAGTGCTGAGAATCTCGGCGAGCTCCTCATGGGAGATCAGATCGATAACTCCCCATACCGATTCCGAATGAATGTTAATGAAACAGTTTACTTGTGTACTACCCAGCCGTTGAAGGAGAACGAGGTTAAGCTCTTGAAACAGAGAACCCGTGATTTGTATCAAGTGAATATGATTCTTGATAACTTGCCTGCCATGAGGTACTCTAGGCAAAATGATGTGAGCATTCAGTGGACTGGGTATCCTGTCGGGTTCACTCAAAATAATAAGGAAGATTACATCATTAATCATCTCAAGTTCAAGGTTTTGGTTCACGAGTACGAAGGGAGTGGTGTGGAGATCATTGGGACTGGGGAAGAAGGTATGGGGGTGATTTCGACTGATGCGGATAAGAGAAAGGCGTCCGGGTTTGAAATTGTTGGTTTTGAGGTTGTCCCTTGCAGTGTGAAGCATGATCCCGAAGCCATGCTGAAACATAAAATGTATGACAATGTTAATCCTGTGACCTGCCCTTCTGAGCTTGACAGGTCTCAGATAATACGGGAGCAAGAGAGGGTGTCATTCACCTATGACGTTGAATTTGTGAAAAGCGATATAAGGTGGCCATCGAGATGGGATGCTTATTTGAAGATGGAGGGTGCCCGAGTCCACTGGTTCTCTATCTTGAATTCAGTAATGGTTATCTTTTTCCTGGCTGGTATAGTTTTTGTTATATTCTTGAGGACAGTGAGAAGGGATCTAACAAGGTATGAGGAATTGGACAAAGAATCTCAAGCTCAGATGAATGAGGAGCTTTCTGGGTGGAAGCTTGTTGTTGGTGATGTCTTCAGAGAACCAAATTGCCCCAAGCTACTTTGCGTGATGGTCGGTGATGGGGTTCAGATTTTAGGGATGGCAATTGTCACTATTGTTTTTGCAGCTTTTGGTTTCTTGTCACCAGCTTCACGGGGAATGTTACTTACTGGAATGATTGTTCTGTATCTTTTCCTTGGAATTGCTGCTGGTTATGTTGGTGTACGCCTCTGGAGAACCTTAAAGGGAACTTCAGAAGGTTGGAAGTCTGTTTCCTGGTCGGTGGCATGCTTCTTTTCTGGAATTGTCTTTGCTATCCTCACGGCATTGAATTTCATTCTGTGGGGCAGCAAGAGTACTGGTGCCATTCCCATTTCCTTGTACTTTTTACTGCTGTTCCTCTGGTTCTGCGTTTCAGTGCCACTTACCCTCCTGGGAGGATTATTGGGGACACGAGCTGAGGCAATTCAGTACCCTGTGCGAACCAACCAGATCCCTAGGGAAATTCCTGCACGCAAATATCCATCATGGCTTCTTGTTCTTGGTGCTGGGACCCTGCCATTTGGAACCCTCTTTATTGAGCTATTCTTTATTCTTACTAGCATCTGGCTTGGCAGGTTTTATTATGTCTTTGGGTTCCTGCTGATTGTTCTTTTATTGCTAGTTATTGTTTGTGCTGAAGTGTCAGTGGTCCTCACCTACATGCATCTATGTGTGGAGGATTGGCAGTGGTGGTGGAAAGCTTTCTTTGCTTCAGGTTCAGTTGCCCTTTACGTGTTCCTGTACTCAATCAATTACTTGGTTTTTGACCTGAAAAGTTTGAGTGGGCCTGTGTCAGCCATTCTATATCTCGGCTATTCACTGATCATGGCATTTGCGATCATGTTGGCAACTGGCACCATTGGCTTCCTTATGTCTTTCTACTTTGTTCATTACCTATTCTCGTCCGTAAAGATTGATTAAAAAGTGATAGCTGGTATTCTTCATCAACCAGTTGCAGAAGGCTCTGGTATGTAGGAAGAGGAAAATAATTTTCTCGGATAATCTTTTTGGCGTTTACTTGTCTGAGGCTGACTGTTTACAGCTCATATTAAGAGGCTCTCAGATGGTTTGATGATGCTATCAAAGCCTGTTATATTTTCTATGCATCTTGAGTTTAGAGAACAGCAAAGTTGTAATCCCCCCTTTTCTCTCTTTGTTGTACTTTTTTTATGTTTTTCCACAATTACTAATATTGAGGTTCATTTGCACTATCTGTTTCAGTTTAATCAAATTGTACTAGGAAGTTGTAATTGTTTGAACTTTCTATCCTTATTCTCTTTCATTTTATAATTGAATAGAAAGGTTGATTGGTCATTTGATTTTACTCATGCTGATGACTGTTTTTAATTTGTAAAATCAGAGTAGTGGCTCTTTAATTTGTATATTAGTGGAATTGGTTACGTTAAGCATTCATGGAGAACCCCATTGTTGGAGATTAGAATTTACTCAATTTAGAACTCCATTGCTGTAGGTAGGGTCCATTCCTTAAATTTTGATTTAGTAAGGTGTGGACTGGAGAAAATATCTTATTAGTTGTTATAAGTCTGAGAACCCATTACTTGTGGTCTTCAGCATCCATGTATGGTTCTAAGACATGTTTGGATGGCCTTATTTTCATCAGCTTATTCTGTTTAATTGTGCAAAAGTATAATTATACCTTGACAAGGATAATGTTCTAAAAAATTGTACATTTTGTTTTAAGATGAAAATAAGTTAATTCAAACATTCGCACGCATGCATCCGCATAGTTATAGTGGACTTTGTCATGTTTGTGTTTGGGTTAGGGTCTAGGTGTTACTTGAACTAAAATTTTGTTTGTCTTTGTGTATTACTGTTTTGGGTAAACCTCTCTCTAATGTTTGGATTGCTTGATTTCATTGAAGAAAAAAAATCATGGATCTATGCCTGATGAAAATGCTAACGAGTACTTGAGAAAGATAAATACTCCGATTTGCTACATATTAAGATTGATTACATAATGGAGGCATTAATTAACAGGTCTATTTTCAGTCCTTAACATCTCATTTCTTACAGAACTAAACAAGGATCACAAGATAGGTAGACATCATGTTACAGCAGAAAGAGAGAGAAAGAAGTGGTCGGGTGGGTTGTTCCAAACAACAAGAGGAGTAAATATAATATATATAATCCCCTTAATGGAACTTGAGGCTCGTCAAGATATTGTTGTTGACAGGGTCAGCCAGATGATCCAAGAGGTTTTGGTAAGGTCCAACGCCTGTAACAAGAGCTTGTACAAAGTAACCCAAGATAGCCAACATGGCCAACCTTCCATTCTTGATCTCCTTGAGCTTCAAGTCATTCAATGACTTCTCATCCTTTCCAAGGCCAAGTGGGTTAAACAAGGGTCCGCCAGGGTAGGCTGGGTTATCAGTCCCTCCCAAATACTTCTCTAACCCCAAGAAGTACTGTTTGCTCATAGACCCTGGATTGTACCAGTCTTGGAACCTCCTGTGCTCTGCAAATCCCATCAGTGCCAACTCAAATACAAAAAGTGTGTAAGGGTCTGCCCAGTAGTTGTATGTCCCGGCCGGTGGGATGACTCCAGTTTTGAACCAAGGGAGGGCTGTTTCCTGAGGAATGAGGCCAAGCTGCCCCAAAATCTCGGGTGCTATGGCACCCACTGCACCCAACATGGCATAACGTCCGTTGATTACCTCACCATAGGCTAACCATCTGGGCTCAATGAACCCGCCTGTACCCTCTGGGTCCGAGAGGCCTAGAGGGTCGAATCCATAGTCACCAGGGAGGCTGTATATTTTTCAAAGAAGTTAATCAAAATGAAGCCCAAGGCAGGTGCATTAAACATCCATAAGAAAATAAAGCATGAAGCATGGACATATGTATTATTTACTTATAAGTCTTCAAAATAAATAAAAATACTACCAAAATCCTTAAAAACATATCTGAAATTATAGGTATTTTTTAAAATAAAAGTTTTTTTTTTTCAACATAAGGAGAATACGCATGCTTTGAAGAAAAAAAAAAAAAAACCGGAATTTTGAAGTGTTCAAGCTCCTTAGAGAAATGTAGAAAATTGCATGCGTGAGTTTAAGAATTACCTGCCGTCCAAGTAAGTAAGACTCTGCTTGGATGCAAACCACAAGGGTCTATCTGCTCCTTGCTGATATCAAATCAATCGAGCACATAAACAGGGAATAATGTTTAGTAGTAAGTAAACTGGTTTGGACACAAATGTACACAATCTATTACACTTCAGTGAATAATAATATAAGAAGAAGAAGAAGAAGAAGAAGAATTTAACAAACCTTAACAGGTGGAGTGGTTGCTGCCCTTACTGAAAAGGAAGCTTTTCTTGAGGACCCAATTGAAGATCTTGCTCCAAGTACCTTCCTAGCTGCCTCCACTGAAGAGGTCAGAGATGATGATACAAGTGCTTGTGTTGCCATTTTCTTCTTCTTCTCTCTCCCTCTGTTTTGTGATCAAAGTAGTGGTAGTAGTAGGTAGATTAGAGTACTATATGATTGATTATCTAAAGAATGAAATCTGGTGTGAGGATAGCGTATTGCCCCTTATACAAATGGCAGAAAATATGGGCCAATCAAAGCATCTACTTGTGGACACAGTGGCACTGGTTTTCTGGTTGTTATTCGAGGTGGCCCGACTTTCAGATTAGCCCAGCATCTGATTCTCCAACAAGGAGTGTACACGTGGTATTGTTACTTGGATAAGGGATTTGCCTCTTCCAGATTTTCTCTCTTTCAGGATCTCCGTTCTTCACGTGGCTGCCTCTAAATCACTTATTTTACTACTAGCGAGATTTTAAAATGTGGAATTGTTCCTTTTCACTACTCTTTTTTAAGGTCCGGAGGCATCCCATCGTATATATTACTAGATACTTACAAATTACAATATTTTTATGGATGCGAAAGATTGAATTATATATATACTCGGCCAAAAAAAAAAATATATATATATATATAGACAAAACTTAGGAAGAGTATTTTAAACGCTGTTCATTAGGTTCCTCTCTTAGAATTCAACCATGTGACTACTTAACTAAAAAATGCACTTTCATCCTATAAGAAAAAAAATCCATATAACAGAATTTTAAGAAAGGAACCTAAGTAACAGCACTTAAATACTGTACATATATATATATATATATATAGGTAAATTATATTTACATTTTTTAAGGTTTCACAAAATAATTATCTCCTCCTTAAATGTTTCATGAAATAATTACCCTTGAAGTTTATATAAATTCAAGCTCTTGCTCTCTTACACAACACATTATGTAATAGAATTATCTATTTTAATAAAATAATAAAAATTTCTTATGCAAACTATGGATGAAACGACACTTTTCCTCATATTTGTATAAATAAGTAATAAAAATATATTTATTTATTTATTTATTTAAATAAAAAATAATATTTGAAAGTTGCAGTATGAAAAAAATAAAAAAAAATAAAAAAAAAACTTATTTATTGTATATATATAATCCTCAAGGGAAAGTCATGTATGAGACGTTTGAGGAAGTAGCATTTCAAGAAACCTAAAAGAAGGTTGGTCTAAATTTTTTGATGTTGGTGTAATTTTCTTTTTTTCTTTTTTTAATGAAGAAAGAAGTTGGTCGGACCGTGAGCCATGTCATTTTACCTCAAAACCAATTAGTGATAAGGAAGACACATTCAAATCTTTTATGATATTCGACATCATGCCACACGAGCCTGTTTTTAGAGTGGTTGTAGGGAATTAAATTGTGGTCCCCCAACAGTCCCTCCCTCACAATGACACTCCTGTGACTCGAACCCATGACCTTGGCTCTAATACTATTTGTCAGACCATGAACTGTA
The DNA here is from genome assembly GCF_932294415.1 of Quercus robur. Lineage (NCBI taxonomy): Eukaryota > Viridiplantae > Streptophyta > Magnoliopsida > Fagales > Fagaceae > Quercus > Quercus robur. The sequence continues at coordinate 26,382,768 of NC_065537.1, forward strand.
TCATTCCACCTCAAAACCAATTGGTGATGAAGAAGACACACTCAAATCTTTTATGGCATTCGACATCACGTCACGCAGGCCTATTTTTAGAGTGGTTGTAGGGAGTTAAATTGTGGTCCCCCAACAAAGTATAAATAGTAAAGAAATGAAATATGTTAAATTACAAATGACTAAGGAGGATACAAAAGGGTTCATTACAAATCACCAAGAACTTATTGGTTCAATGGTACTTTCAGCTTGAAACCACAGATCCTTAATCCCAATATTGTTATTGTGAAGTTCAAATATTCAAGGAGATTCTTAGAGTCAATCAAAGGGTGTGAGTCATGTGTGGGGGTTTGTGAGAAGTTAATGAGTAAGGAGTTCAAGTCCGGAACGAGGATTCAAAAATGAGGGGGGCCAAAGTATATAAAAAAAAAATTGTATAGACCAAACTTAAAATAAGCTTGTTCAATTGAATTGTGTTAATTAACATCATAATATATTCGTAGTAATTCTAGATTATTCAATAATGAACTATTACCAATTTTATATACGGTGATTTTTCAAAAAATTATTTGATGGATTTTAGAAATTAGGACATCAAACTAAATGTTGACAATACTGCATTTTCAATATGAGCTTCTAAATTATTTTGAATTTTTCTTAATAAAAAAATCAAAATTGAACATTAATTTTCCATGATCTTAAAAAAAAAAAAAAGCAACAATAATTAATTATAAGGAATTTATCCTCCTTCTACCTAACCATTTAAATAATATTTTGACATAAGATTGACGAATTTCTCTCGTTTCTTAAAAAGTAACATTACCAAACAATTTATTACATCAAACTCATTATATAATTTTTTTAATAAAAAAATAAACATTATTATTACAACAAACACAACTAAAAACTTTTTAAAAAGTAACTTAAAAAAAAAAATAGCATTAAGCACTTCACAGTTCACTCTATGTGAATTGAAAATCATACATTTGATAATGCCAAATTTGTGCTTTACTTTTGTTGTCAATATTAGTTTGTCTACAAGTAATTCATATTATTTTTGGGGCAATTGGGTTTCTTTGTCTACCGGTAATTCATATTTTTTTTTGGGCAATTGGGTTTCTTTGGACGAGATTTGTGCTTTATTTATTTGTTATTATCCAGAGGTTATTTTAATTATTCTTCAGGCAACTGGGCAAAAGGGATAGAATAGAACATATACTTTTAGATTTTATGGGCCAATTTATAATTTTTTTGGAGGGAGGGGGCCAAGATTGCATATTTTGGGGAAAATTGAAAATTTTCTTTGTGTACACACATACTAAGAATTATTTTTTTTTCAAAATTTGCCCAGCCTAGGTTTGTCTCTGAAGGAGTTCAAAGGGTTTTCAATAAGTTATCTACGAAATAGAGACTCGATTTAAGGGTTTGAATCATACGGTAAACTTATCATTTATTAGTAAATTTCTTCACTGGGGTAAGAGTGTCCCAGTAATGGTTTTTCCTTTAAAGTGGTCTCCATCAATTTTCCACTTTGTTACCATATCATTTTGTTTTTATTATTTATGCTTATTGCTTTATAATATGACATGCTATTTTGTGATATTTATCATATAATATTGTTTATTATATAATTGGTTAATTGGCATAGCCAATTTAATATGCTGCATAATTAACTAGGGTGTCAAAAAAAAATTTCTTATTTCATAATTTGATTTATTACTCTAATTCCTTTGAATTTTTTTAGTTCATAAAAAATTAAATAATAACAATTAATTATGCAAGTATTTCTCTATCTCCAATAATACTTTTGAGCATTGAGTATATTATTAATCAGAAGCTTATTTTAAAAAATAAGTAGCAATTCCACTTCTACTATTAGAAATTGGGCTCAGCCTGGCCTAATATTGGGGTTCTCATCAATTGGGTTCGATCTCACCTAGCCCATATATTTTCAGCGTTTCAGGGCCCAGAATTGCAACAAGCTTGGTTTTTCCTCTAATTTTCTTCTTTCAGTATTGGTGGTCGACAGACTTGTTCTTTTCTTCTTCTTCTGGTTTCTCGTTTTTTTTTTTTTTTTTTTTTTTTTTTGGGAAATCAAAGATTTCACAATTTCAGTCAGGAGTGAGGACGGATTGAATAAGGGTTTGATTTTCTTTGTTCTGTTTGGTTGATATCAATGGATTTGATTTATAAACTTTTTTTTAGGGGGATTTGATTTATAAACTTGCACAAACAAAAATGGCTTTGATGAACCGTGGACTGCCAAAGAATTAACTTCGAGATACATTCGAAACTTCAATGTAACCCAATACTCTTCTCAAAAAAAAAAAAAAAAAAATGTAATCCAATACAATTACATTTGATTTTAATTTGACCTTGTTATCATCTAGACTCCTTCAATTAGAAATTAAAATGGTCGAGAAGTGTGGACTTAACTGTTGGATTTATACAAACCTTAATGGAGAGTGTCATTTTAATGAATGTTAACTGTCAAGGGAGAGTGATATAGTGTACTCTAAATTTTATTTTATATTTCTTTAAACTTTTGGTAGTAAAAGTTGGAGTAGAATCTTAAAATTTTTGAAACTTAGATAATAGAGTTTTGCCAAGAGAAAACTACTCTAACAACTAATGAGCCACTTATATGTGAAATGAGACAGCTCATAAGTTAAAAAAAAAGGGGAAACTTTACTTTTGATTCATTTTCAATTGGACAAAGCTAATGGCTATAGTTATGCTCAATATTTTTTTTTATTGGATGTGAATTTTGACAAATACACCATTGAATTACATTTTCTTTCTATATCCTTCATGTTTGCAAAATTTCTAAAAATAAAAAATCAATAGTTAGATCATCAATCAGATGTTTAAATTTCAAATTTTTGTAGTCTAAAATTATGCATAAAAAATACGTTTATGGATCGAATATTAAATAACATTTGATTGACACGAAATTTGACATGTATGTGAAGAACATAAAGAATATACAATCTAACAATTAGATTTTTAAAATATATAGTCCTGTTAATTTGTTTTGGTAGAAGCTATATCCAAACTTTGTCCTTTCATATATATATATATATATATATATTTGAAAATCTTGTCCTTTTCAATTTGATCCTTCCAAGTTCTAAAAGTAGAAATCAAATTCTTAAAGTTTGTAAGACTATCCAATTTGGTCCGCACGCTAATGTAAATAGTAATTTGTCATGTGGTTGGTACATTTATAATAATAATAATAATAAATTGTGTGGCCTAAAAATTAGATACTAGTTAAAAGTGCCACATTGCCATTATGACTCACTATTATCATGAGAAATTAAAAAAAGAATCCTACTTTTCTAAAATTTAAATGGTTGTTTCATCCCTTAAAAGTTATCATGATTTTTTAGTGAATTTTATAACGTTTCTTTGTATTAGAACTCCTCCCTCTCTCCTTGTATGTTTGTTTCTAAAAAACAAATGGTTGTTTCATAAGTGTTTTTAAAACAATCTTTCATCACTGGAAATAGAAATTAGGGTGGAAGTGGAGCCCGCATTAAATGCTTGCTTGGCTCATAGCTTTAGTTAAATAGAAAAGAGAAGACCCGTTGTGGGTATTATAGTTGTCAAAATCGCGATCTGCATCGTAGAATCACACGATTTTACGATTCTACCTCACCAAAACGTTTAGAATCGCACTAGGATCGTAAAAATAGTATGATCGTATGTAGGATTATGTAAGATCATATAAGATCGTAGGATCGTATAGGATCCTACCAATTCTACTAATCCTACCAAAACATCAGTTTATTTTATTTATTTATTTTTTTTTTTTAAGGATAAATTTTTGGTTTTGATGAAGTTTTAAGGGTTTTTATTTTTCTATGCTGTGATGGGATGGCTTTTTATTTTTATTTTTTATAAAATTATGTTAACCTAAGCAAATAGTTTCTAGTTTTTAGTTCACTTGTAATAAAAATGAAGGAATGCTTCATCATTTCTAAATGAAGAATTTATATTGGCTTTGCTACATTTTAAGCTATAATGTTATTAAATTTGTTTGATCAATATACTAATTTGTGTTATAATATTACTAAAATGTTTTTCTTATATATAATTTTATTAGTATGCTTGTATTTGTATATTGATTGATTGATTTTTTTGAGTAGGCTCTATAATTGTTGCTGAGTGGTATAACTTGAATAGTTGAGCGTGAAGTTATATCTTGATATCTTTTGCAGCTCTAGTATATAAATATACAATGTCTACATAGATGATAAAATGATTTATGATGATTAGGCGGTGGTCATAAGAACCCTATAATGAGAATAATTAAATGTTCACTTTAATATTAATCTTGCTTTTGGATGTCATATTTTAGTTAGCTAGTTTCCATTTGATAAGTTATTTTGGATTTTAAACTTGAAACTTATAATTTGAAAAATATTTCATATTATTGATAAATATTTTGGTATTTGGTTGCTAATTAAACATTTATTGAACTTTTTAGATACATTGGATCAAAACGTAAATATATTCGTTTCGTTAGTATAGACGTAGCAATGTAAGACATGCAAATTACATCATATAATGCAAATCTTTTTTTTTTAAGGATAAATTCATAATTTACGTGATTATTCAACATACAAAATCATTATCAATGTGTTTTTTACTTTAAATATGAAAATATGTAGGATCTTACGATTTACAATTCGATCCTACAATCTACGATCTCACCTACCTCTCATGATCCTATATAAGATCCCGATTTTGACAACCTTGGTGGGTATCAACAAAGAGAAACGCATGAGACATTACTCCAAGAGAGCTGTAACAGCCATTTGGAGTATTGGTCGGTGTTGTTCAACTTAGAGGTGGCGCTATAACTGACATAGGAAATCTCTCCCCCTTTGTATTTGTGAGTGTCTGGGGTATCTAACTTGTAGAAATCTTATATATCACTCTTGTAGTGTACAACATCATCAAGAGAAATTGATAGCAAAGCTGAAACTGTGAGAAGCCGTGTGAGATGAAGCTTGAGTCCTTAGTCCTCTAAAGTACTAGATTGTGGGGAGAATCATCTGTAAATGATAAAGTTTAACTACAAAATTAGTTGTACCCTAAAACTACAATCTCTTTCAAAAACATTAACATCATTACATATTTTGTATCAATTGGACATTATTTACAAATATGATCTATAAGTTTATATTTTATGCATAATTTAAAACTACAAAAACTTGTAATTTAAACAATTTATTGTTGACATAACCATTAATCTTTAATTTTTTAGAAATTTTGCAAGTATTGAGGATATAAGAAGAAAATGTAATTTAATGGTGAATTTGTCAAAATTTACCTCTAATAAAAAGATATTGAGTTTGAAGCTAAACTTTGTCCTACCATAAAACAATTCTGGTTTGATGAAATTTCGAACTAAAAGAGATAAGTCCGAAATTGAAATTTCTTTTGTTCTGCATATAGTTTCCAACATTGCTACCAGGGTAGCTATAATGGTTTTTTTCGTTCTCTAGTAATGCCTTTGAGTTGCTTTTAAAGAAAAAAAAAATGCTAGTTTGATTATTTGTTTGGAAACAAATTTTCTTTATTCACCTTACATGGCCTTCAAAGCCTTAATCACATATGGTACTCAAGTGATGAAGAATGAAGGAAACCATTCCTCCTAGAAAGCGGTGATCCACACAACTAATATAGTAATATGGACACGATTAATGTTGTTAATCCCCAAACATCATTGAATATCAGTCCTAAACTTCAATGGAAGTTCAATGAATTGAGTATGATCATGATTGAGGCCTTAGAGAGACTTCAAGCAAATGGATTATTGGATCCATAGGAACCAAGACCACACCAAATCTTTTGTCAAGAAATCATGAATCAGTCCATATAGCCAATATTATCCTATGATAGGGCATAACAATAGCACTGATAAATGCTTCACATTAAAGCTAGGGGTGACAAAATTTGAAACCACCAATGAACATGACACAACATGATACGAAATTAGCAAGTTATGGGTTGAGACTTAACGGGTTCGTGTCATATTAAAGTGGACACAATTAACTCATTTAATAAACACGTCGTGTTCGGATCCAATTCATGGAACCCAATTGATTATTTGTGATATATAATATATGTTTTAGTTTTAAATGATTATTTGTGATGTAGTTATTCATTAATTCTAAATTTTATATTAAAAAAACTGTTTGTTATGTTTTTCATAGTTTAGAACTTTAGATCAATTGGGTTAAGAATAATATTTGGCTACAAACTTAAATATAGCCTAAGGATACAATTTAACTAAATATCTTTATATTGTATGTGAATATTGACAAATCCACCGTTGGATTTTATTATCTTTTTATGCCCTCCATGCTTGCAAAATTTTCAAGAGATCAAAAATCAATAACTATGTCATCAATTAATTGTTTAAATTATAAATTTTTATAGTATAAAATTATGCATAAAAAATAAACTTATGGATCATATAGTAAATTGAATTTGATTGGCACAAAATTTGACAAGTGTGTTAAGAGTATAAGGAACATGTAATCCAACGGTTAGATTTTCAAAATATGTAGCAATGTTAATTTTTCAAAAGGAAATTGTTGCCTTAGGCTACAACTAAGTTTATAATCAAACTTTATCCTTGGATTAGTACTAAAATTTGTTTGTTTGTTTGTTTTTTTTTTTGATAAAACATGATAAATAGGTCTACAATACTAACCATTTTTTTTTTTTTGAGAATCGACTGACCCGTTTAATAAACATATCGTGTTATAGTTTAGAAATTCTGACCTGTTTAATAAATGTGTTGGATTAGTGTCAACCCATATAGTCAAATACTCATTAGTCGACACGACATTTTTTTATTTTTATTTTTTTGAGAATCAATACGAAGAAACTTTATTAAATCAACCAAAGTCTGTTATAAGAGCATGATGAAGTTGTGGTGGAACATCCTCCATCCATACTGTAAGAGCATCAATATGTCTAGCGTATTATGCTAAATTATGGGCTAGAGAATTACTCAATCTACGGGTGTGCGAAAAGGAAATACAAAAAAAACTTCCAAGACTCTACTTAATAGAAGAAATCAAATGGCCATAGTCGACACGACATGAACCCAACACATGAACTTAAATTGGCACCCCCAATTATAGGATGCTATTCAAAACCTTATTGATTGACAAGTAATTTCTCGACCATCATCAGCCAATCGACAGTTGTGTTTCCTAAGGGATTCGAAGAAAGACCATCATCAGCATCCTATAAAAAGGGATTCGAAGGCATCCTAAGGAACAGGGGTGAAGACCCCATCTTTTGGTCTTTCCTCGTCTCATTGTCATCCCTAACTACGACAATCATCTATGTGAGCAAGAAAGAGAGAAAATATGTTTTCCATTTTGGAAAACATTTTACCAAGATTTTTTGTTGTAAAATGTTTTACAAGTTTTTATATAGGTTTTTCAAGTCAGGTAAGTTATAATTTCAATTTGTAACATCCATTTTTGCTAATTACTCTTATTATCAAGCTCAGACAATAATCAATTTTTTAATATAGGTAGAATTTGAATATCAAATTTTTTATTCAACAATAAAAAACTTTACAAATTAAGTTAATTAATATCCATAAATTTAATCATATTTTACTGCGAAACAAACATCGGAGAATATAGGCAAATAATTGAAACATTTTACAGTACTTGCCCTAGACAATGAAGTGCATGGTGCTTAAAAAAAGAAAAAAAAAAGGTGCTGCACAGTGGGGATGAAGCTGACCACAAAGGATCCGGATTGCATAAAGTCTTAGCAAACATTTTAATAAATAGTAGCAACTAAACCCTTTTACCTTTTGCTTCATCACTCGAAGAGGCCTTCTTCACTCTTCACCTCATTTCCTTGGAGTATTGTATGCCCACAAAACCCCAAACCCCAAACCCTATCCTAAAACCCTAACAGCCTCCTCTCCCACTCCCCAAACCCAAACCCAAACCCACACACACTCCTCTCTCTTTCTTCCTCTGCAAATCACAAAGATGATGACAAGTATTGCATCAAGGAGGTGTTGTTCAGTCATCTCTAAACGCACCATCGCCGCCTTCGCTTCTTCTTCCTTCACAACTAACAACAACAACAACAACAACCTTTCCTTTGCCCTTCAAACCCAATACTTTCACCATTCATCAACCCCATCTTCCCACCCTGTCAAGAATGGAGACACTGCATACCCATTTCTATTTCCTAAAAACAGAGCCTTTCATTTCAAATCAGGGCCGTTGAATTTCAAGGCCTCCTCGCCTTCTCTAGCCGAGTACGCTGCCATAGCCGATTACGAATCCGAAGCCTCATCTTCGTCTTCGTCGCCGAAAGCCGATGAAGGTTTGGAGGTCGCTAAGCTTGGAATCGCTCAGGAGATTATCTCTGCTTTGGCCAAGAGGGGTATCACCAAGCTCTTCCCTATTCAGGTCTCTTTGGCTCTTACCCTTTATTTATTTTCACTTTTCCTCTTATGGGTTTCTCTTAATTTTCAATAACAAGTAACAAAAATCATTTCTTTGTAATTTCAAAAAAAAAAAAAATTTATGTCCTTGTTTGTGCGGCTAGTGATAATGGATACCCATTTCATAACTATAAACAAAATTTTTGATCTTGTTTTAGAACCTGTGTGCCTTGCATTTGATAATGGGGTCTTTAGATTAATGGGTTTTTGTATTGGTGAATTTTAGTGAAGTTTGGCCTTCAATGGCCTAGATTTTAAGAGGGTTTTTGTTTTTGTTTTTGCTTTGTTTTGACTCTGAAGCTTAAGCCCTATGATTTTGTTGTACAGTGTGTTTGTGCAATAAAATTTTTGGTTTACGTCTCAAAAATGTGATTTATGGCTAGAGATTTTGCTTGAAAATGTGATTTATTCTGTGTAGAGGGCGGTGCTGGAACCAGCAATGCAAGGGCGTGACATGATTGGTCGTGCTAGAACAGGAACTGGCAAAACTCTTGCTTTTGGAATTCCCATTTTGGATAAAATCCTTAAGTTCAATGCCAAACATGGGTTTGTTTTATTTCTTCACTTGCTTCTCTTTGTGTGGTTTACCAGTGTGATCCAATTCCAATTGTTTATTTCTTAACAATTTCATCATACAGGCGTGGAAAGTATCCTCTGGCCTTGGTTATGGCTCCAACTAGGGAACTTGCTCGCCAGGTCGAGAAGGAATTCGCCGAGTCTGCACCAGGCTTGGATACCATTTGTGTTTATGGTGGTACGCCCATCTCAAGCCAAATGAGACAGCTTGATTATGGTGTCGATGTAGCTGTTGGCACACCCGGTCGCATTATAGACCTTCTTAACAGAGGTTCTCTCAACTTATCAGAAGTTCAGTTTGTTGTTCTCGATGAAGCTGATCAGATGCTTCAAGTAGGCTTTCAGGAAGACGTTGAGAAAATCTTGGAGAGGTTGCCACAGCAACGTCAGACTCTGATGTTCTCTGCAACTATGCCAACTTGGATTAAACAGCTCACCCAAAATTATCTTAAAAAGCCACTAACCATTGATCTGGTGAGTACGCATCATCATTTTAGTCAGTCATTACTCATTGGGTATGAGTTTTACAGAATGACTACTCTGTCACCACCCTAGACTTCTGTGTTGAAGGATCCGATTCTTTGCTTCTTATGTTTTTTAACTTTTCTGTGAATTTGATTTGGTTGCAGTGGTTATTGTCAATATCATTATAGGAGTAGTAGTAGGGATGGAAAAAAAAGTCTCTTTTTTTGTTAATTTCATAATGGTTTTTGTACTTGTTGCTGCAACCTTGAGGTTTATATTTATGATACTATTATTTTTGAATCCAGTGCACTTATTGGTCAAGTGTTCTGTAGGTTGGAGATTCCGATCAAAAGTTGGCTGATGGAATTTCTTTGTACTCAATTGCTTCGGATAGCTATGGAAAAGCTTCAATTATTGGCCCTCTGATAACAGTATGATTCCAAAAAAATTTCTTTTTCAATTTTTCTTTCTGTTTGATGTAATTATTTAATAACATTATTTATTTATCAAAATTTTATGAAGCTTCATTGTTTCTTGATGTAAGAGAAACTTTGTATGTATTCTTATTCTATCACTCTTTCAATATTGCTTCCATTCTCACCATCAGATTTGTTTGTCAGGAGCATGCAAAAGGAGGAAAGTGTATTGTTTTCACTCAAACAAAGCGTGATGCTGATCGATTGGCATATGCCATGGCAAAAAGCCTCAGATGTGAGGCTTTGCATGGTGATATCTCACAGGCTCAGAGGGAAAGAACACTTGCAGGTTTCCGAGAGGGGCATTTCAATGTTTTGGTTGCTACTGATGTTGCTTCTCGTGGGCTTGATATTCCTAATGTTGATCTGGTAGGACTATTCTCCACTTTTCATTCTTATTTCCTATTTTATCTTTTGTTTTGGTGATTATGAATTCTGCTTTGTTTGCAATCAACTAGTGTGTTTCTTAATTGACAAATAAAAATAGATTTATCTCCTCCATGGTGCGTGATTGATAATGTTAAGCATGTGCTTCTATTCTTACATTTCTCAACGAAATTTGTTTTCCCTGTTACCCACCAAAAGAACATGGTGCAAAAACCAGAATTTCTAATTACCATCCATTTTCTGTATGCATTTTTATTTCTCCCGTTGCTGATTAAATATACAGTGATTTCTACTATACAAGACCATTTTGCAAGCAGTTGTGAAAGAAAATTTAGCTGTTGGGTTGACTGACTCTATGTGCCGGAGCTGTTTTTTATTTTATTTTTTAGGTTCCCTTCTATCCAATCAGTTAGTGAGATGTATTATTGTGAGATCAATGAGTGATCATACTCTCTCTCTCTCTCTCTCTATTATGTTATTAGCAATAAGGTCTATGGACTAAGTGACTAGACATAACTCAGGGCATTGCAGCCCTGCATACATATATTCTTGGTGAGTATACTCATTCTGCCCTACCTGTTTATGGGGAGAGGAGATGTTTATTTAGCAACGATTCTCTTTTGTTTCTCTGGATTCTCCAACCTGCTTTTCTAATTAGTGGATGTTTTATTTGCATGTAATTGTTTTCTGGTGGTCCTATTCATTTTCTTGTTCAATAATTTAACTCAACTTTTGCTTAGGTAATACATTATGAGCTTCCCAACAATTCCGAGATATTTGTTCATCGGTCAGGGCGTACAGGTCGTGCTGGGAAGAAAGGAAGTGCTATCCTGATTTATACATCAGATCAGACAAGGGCTGTCAAAGTTATAGAGCGAGATGTAGGATGCAGATTTACAGAGGTCAAGATCCTTTGCCATTTGCATCTTCTTATTTGTTCTGAGTTTAAGAACTATTTAATAGTTAGGCTGACACAACAGTTTATATGTGTTGATAATGAGATAGAATATAGGCTTAATGCTTTTAAGAATGCAATGCAAATCTGGTCAAACCATTGGGGTTGATATGCCTTAACTCAGAATCATACACACACTTGGCATATATATATGTGTGTGTGTGTGTGTGCGTGCGCGCGTGTTGTATTGGTAGAGATAATGGGGAGGGGGAGGTGGGGTTTGATTTAATACAAGTTGAAGAGATTATACATGTTACAATGTCCGTAAAAAATGCCCGTCTGGTAGTGAAGCTGTGTTGTATGATTAGATTTGAAGTCATCAAAAATATAGCTTGGACAGTATCGTGATAGGATGTTATGAATTATGTGAATTTGTTTGTTTACTCTGAACTAAAAATGAGCAGCAAACTAACTTTTTCATGATCATATATATACATGTTCACGATCTAAAAAATGCACTCATAAAAACAGTTATGGCTAAGACTGCAATACTCAGCAGTAGAAAAATTTACCACACTAACAAGCACGTGCTTTTTCTGCATATGACTCTAATCCTACTGCTGGTCTGTCCTACAGCCCTTTAGATACAAAACAGAGATTTGTCATCTAAAATCTATAGTGTGGTTTTGATACTGATTTCCACCTACCAGATGTTCTATGTTAGACTGACTTCTTGATTACTTGATGATCAGCTACCTAAAATTGCTGCTACGGGTGGAAGCATGGACATGTTAGGTTACATGGGGGGTGGTGGTGGTGGTGGTCGATTTGGCACGAGAGATCGTCGGTCTGGTGATTCTGGTTTTGGCCGGTCAGGAGACTATGGGCGTCCTGGATTTGGTCGTAGTGGTGGTTATGGTGATTCTAGCTCTGGACGCTTTGGTGGCTCTGGCTCACGACAATCTGGCGGTGGTTTTGGTGGCCATAGCACAAACCGGCCTGGGAACCGTTCTGGTGGTTTTGGGGACTTTAGTGGTTCAGGTCGTTCTGGTGGTTTTGGAGACTTTGGTGGTTCAGGTCGTTCTAGTGGATTCGGTGACAGTCAATCAAGTCGAAACAGCGGTGGCTTTGGTGGTGGCTTTACTAGTCGTTTTGGCAGCTTTGGGGATGACAAAAGGTTGAAATTAATGTAGATTGTTCTAGTTTTGTTTTGTTCTCTTGTTTTGTTTATGTATTTTTATTTATTTATGGGGCAATAGCCAACAATAACACTCGAATGCTTGAAATTGCAGTTAAGGAAAGGAAAGGAGACAACTCCCAGAGGGAAGAAGATTACCAAGAGACAATGATTCAATTTGATTGAGTTTCATGGAAGGGGCATGGCTTACAGGATTCTCCACCGCAAGAAGTACTAATATTTCTAGTTACTCTTAAGACGTAGCGTCTAAGATATCTTCTTGTTTATATTAAAATTATATTCTTAAATGAAGAGAATAATCTTATGTTGGTAGTCGAGGCCCATGTAATTTATTCTGAAACAGTCTGTTTTTGTTCTTCTTTTTGTTCTTTTTTTTTTTACCTCTATTTATTTTCCTTTTCATCTTAGTACTCAAAAGCTGAGTGTACTTCTTTCCTAGTTAATATTTACATAAAATTATGAAGTGTAGCAATGGTTGGAACGTTGATTTCACTAAAACAAATAATCCTAGTTTGACTGTAAAAATGGTGTTTGATTCATTATGAAATTGTTCTTTACAGAGTAACTATATAATATATATATATATATATATATATATAATAGGTAAAACTGAGAGAAACTCTCTCACATTAGAATTTCAAATTAGAGTTTTAATTTTGCGTCATGTGTCTTAAATTATTTATTCTCAAAAAGTTTTATTTCTTAATTTTTGAATTAAATGTGAGATCACATTATAAATATTAATTTAAGTGAGTTATTAAGTACAAAAATTAAAAAGTCTTGAATCGTAAAAAAAAAAAAAAAAAAGTGCTCTACAATAATAATTAAAAAAATTAGACAATTTATATTTTATATTTAATAATATTTTTACAAATTTTTTTAAAGAGTTAACAAAATATAAAAATGATTATGCATTTCAATTATATGTATATGAATTATATTATGCATCTTATTGTATATTTTTAAATGTATTTATGCATATGCATAAAATTATAAGTTAGTTTCGTTAAAGTGGGATGCAACAGGAAAAAAGGGAGAAAAATCGACGGGAAGACAAGTTGATATTTGGAAAATTATTGCACGCCAATGGGTTTTATGGATCTTTTAACATTTAAAGAGTGGTTGGCTTTCTTTGCAGTCGTGCCTGTACTAGTTGTAATAAAAATAATGTCTCCCATTGTGATTAAATCTCTCATTCTATAGCCATTTATTTAACATTCTTAACAATCTGACCAAAGGTTGGAATCTGTATAGGGGTGGGAACGGAATCGATTCCTGTAAAGTCTGGAAGTAAGTTGTGAAAGTCTTTTTTTTTTTTTTTTTTACTTACGTCTGCTCTCTAGATTGCCTACTTCTGAACATTTTATTGGATGCCAATATGTCATTAGCAAAAGTTTCTACTCTCAAGCTTTGATATTTTTATGGTTTTTACATTCCTTCCAAACTCCTACAAGTTACAATAGAGCAATTTAATTTTGGTCTACTTTCAATCCCTAAGAAGGGAAAAATGAAAGAGGTGATAACTTGTACTCCGGCTCCCAAAATCCTTCTCAAAACCAAGGCATGAACTTTTTCTCTAAACTGATTAACTGATACTATTTCATCTTATACTCAAGTGGCTCCACTATTATATATTGAAGCAAAAGGCCAACTACAAGTACAACAGCTTGTTTGGCTTGGAATGGAATGGTTAGTAGAGAATCCTAATTCCACTATATGTTGTACTTGTTTGGCTTGGAATGGAATGGTTAGTAGAGAATCCTAATTCCATTATATGTTCTTGTAAGCATTCCTCACAAAAATGAAAAGTACTTATTCCTTTAATGAAATAAAGGTGAAATATCAATATTTTCATATCATGAAAATGACAAATAAAGTGGGAATGATATAGTAGTAAAATATATCTCTTTATTTTTTATTCAGTCTTATATGAACTCTGAAATACATTAGAGAAAATATACACCAATTATTTTTTATATAAAAAAAATGATTTCATTCCAGTTTTCTATAAACTTATAAACTTCCAAACATGATGAAAATAACATTTGGGAAACTGTAAACTATCATTCTTTCTATTATTTTAGCCAGTCGCTTGGGCACTGAGCATGACTACGATATTTGACACCAAAACTTCAAATTTTTGCTTCAACTAACTTCCAACCATGATTGATCAGCAAGACTGTTTCTTGAGATCCAATCTGAAACCTTGTGCAGAGAGAACCACTCTACTGCCAATAGATACCTCTTTCCATTGATCTGATTGGTCCTAGGTTGAACATCTTGAGGTAAGGAATTTGAAGATAAATAAAGTGGAGTTCATGGTAGGTTCATGTGAAAGTAATAATACTCCAATCACAACTTAAAGCCTTCACAAATAGTCAAAAAATCGTAAAAAATGCTGTCCCTAACATTGTTCTTAGAAGAGAGCAAACTCTGAAGCCAACACAAGATTGAAAAAAAAGATGCCACTATTAATAACATGCACTACCAGAAGACGTGAGACAATTTACCAAAGAAAGTCCATAAATTCTTAAGAGTTGAACAGATCAGTGACAAAGGGAGAGTGGAATCGGCAAGAGATTTAAAAACTCAAATTCCTCCATATATGAGAATAAGCATTTTCTTATTACATCATTGAGAAAGTAATACAAGACCTTTTTTTTTTACTATTTTTTTTGTTATTGCTGGACATAAAGTGATAAAACAAAAACAAATATTACCACAAAAAAAAAAAAAAAAAAAAAATCAGTGACTAGTACCAAAACTGTCGTTAATGAGATTCTAATGCTGTCAAGCATTAAAGAGCTTTCTGAAGGGCCCATCTTTCCGATCTTTTGCAGCTTCAGTTAAAGCAAGGAACCTCTTGAACCCTGTTGTAGCTGCACCTCTTCCAAGTGCAGCAGCTCTGGCTAGCACATCCTCTCGGGAACTAATTAGTCCAACTGAAGCTGGATTGAGTATTGCAGGAGCTATAGGGGCAGGAGGGGCAGCTGGGACAACTGATGGTACCACGGAAGGTTGTGTGATCCCTGGCCCATGTTTGTTCAAGTCATCTAGTATACTTTGCTGATCAGCTTTTTTAAGGCCCTGCAAATGCCATGCAAAAATTAATTCTACATAAAAGCATAACTTATTCAAGGTATATATTTAACTCCAGCACCTAACACTCCTAAAGAAGTTTAAAATATTTTTGGTAAACTGACCAGCATAATTAAAAGAAAGTGGGGTACACAAATTCAATTGTTAAGAACACGTCCACATGAAGATTGTTTTATGTACAACTTAGACTCACGACTCAAGGATTCAGAAAACCCCAATAGTTTCACAAGTCCATCAGTAGTCTTATTGAGTCAGCTCTCATGGCTTTGACCTATCTCCATTCAAGGTTTTTTTTTTTTTTTTTTTTTTGGGGGGTGGGGGACAGGTGGTGCTTGACACTGTACATGAGTTAACCAATCATTCAGCCAGCAGTGTATGACTAAACCATATATTGAAGAACAGAAAGAATTGACTATAACCTTTAGCTCCAGAATGCGCTGAAACTCCATTGGTGTTCCTTCTGGC
The DNA here is from genome assembly GCF_932294415.1 of Quercus robur. NCBI lineage: Eukaryota > Viridiplantae > Streptophyta > Magnoliopsida > Fagales > Fagaceae > Quercus > Quercus robur. The sequence goes on from NC_065537.1 coordinate 26,398,823, forward strand.
AGCAATGCACGATATGTATCCGCCACAGAATCAACTGGGGACAGTATAACCTGAACAATGAATATACATAAATTTGTATCAGAAAATAAAACTAAAACTTTCCAGGAAGCAAAATATATAACCAACCTTCAGAAGTGCTTCAGCTTTGCTCATCTCACGGCTTACAAATTTTGAATAGCTAGCAGCACCTGATGTCTGTTAAAAAAGAATAACAAGAAATATTTAACAGGTTTGCTTTTCATAATCGGAGACAATAAATACACTCCAGCAAACAATCATATGTAGTCAAAGAAAACACAGCAAATGAATGCAATACTTTGATGTTTATCCGATAGTTGAAACCAACTGTCTAGAATAGTTTGCAGATGGTAATGATACGTTTTCTTGTCTATACTTATAAAACATTCATGAATAGTCAGTGCTGTTACATCCAAAATCACATGACATATATTAACCCAGTTGTTCCAAGTCAGCTGCACAAGTTTGCTTGCCATTTCACTCAATCAGAGGCCATGTTTTTAAATGAATGAGTACAAGTGGAGTGGGTGGATTGGTGTGGACAGCCGCTACGGAGAAAATTTGAACTATAGATAATCTCTGTAAAAGGCAGTTGTGTGTGGTGGATTGCTGTTCTATGTGCAAGCTGAGTCGGAAGTCTGTTGATCATTTGCTGCTTCATTGTTCTTTTGTTCATGATGTGTAATCTATGGTTTTTGGCATGTTTGGGAGCTTGGGTTATGCCTTAGAATGTATTGGCTTTGATGGAATGTTGGAAAGGGGGGTTTTGGTCGGCATTTTTATGTGGATATTTGGGATGCTTTTCTCTGTGTGATGTGGACTACATGGAGAGAACGGAACCAGTGTATTTTTTAAGGAGTTGAGCACTTGATTCCAGATGTGAAGCTGGAACCAGTGTATTTTTTAAGGAGTTAAGTGCTTGATTCCAGATGTGAAGCTGTTATTGCTACAGATCCTGTATGACTGGATGGCTGTACTGAGTGGCCATTCTTTTTCTAATCTGCAGGAATTCTTAGATTTATGTACTCTGTCTTGATTTTTCAGACCCTCGTTCACTTCCTGTGTACAGTGGATGTAGTTTTCTCTCTCTATTGAATAAAGATTTTTACTTATCAAAAAAGAAAAGGAATAAGTAAAATAACCAGTCGATCTATACTATCAATTTCCTGCCCTTACACTAGAGTACACAGAATTTTCAAATGAGAGCTACAATGCTTAGCAGCCAAATTAAAAAAATCTGCCAACCTCGCAAAGATAGAGTTGAGCTTCTAGAATTATCTGGATTAGAATGTTGCCCACAAAAGTGGATAGTTGTAATGGAATATAATGGAAGCAAATTTAAATCAGAATATCAATTAGATATTATAAATTCTGTAGTAGTCAAAATTTATTAAACATTTTTCACTCTAGAAAAGTGAACATATAACAATATGATATTTAATTGGGAAAATAATAAAAGAGAAGGGTTGAGTGCAACAAACATAAACTTTCTCACTAAACTTGAATTTCCATATCTATCATGTGGGAGAAATACATGAAAGTTATTTATTGAAAAGCAGTAACTCACTTGTCGACCAAGTGCAGGAATCTCTAGAAGAATTGTCTTTACTGCTTGAGTGTCCAATAGCATCTGCAAAAACATCAAACCATTCATTTACACGACAATTACATGAATCAACCACAAGATTACGTTCAAGAAAAAAAATAGATTTTTTGTTTGTTGATAATTTGATAGTTAGGGAAGGGGGAATTTGAACTTTTCAAAAAGCTTTTTATCAAAGATACAAAGGACATTCTTCTCATGAATTTGTTCATACTATGGAACTAAGAATTTTAAAACAATGGAAAAGAATGCGAAGAATACTAAAGGTCTAGGCAAGCAGCTCCAAATTAGGCAATTTACAAGTGAAATACATAGTCAACATTTTTCTGGTAATTTGAATGATTTATTTATTTATATTTTTTATATAAGTAATAAACTTCATTGAAAAAAGAGGTAAAAAAATAGAGAGGAATGAAGCACACAGGCAGTGTGCTAGAGACAACAAAGAAAACAATGAAAGTACAAAAATCAAGCATATCAGGCAAAGAATTGAAAGTAAAAACACCCAAAACATTTTCCCTTTCAAACAAAGTCTAAAGAAGAGAAGCTTTAGCTCATGAATCGATCTTTCATTCCCTTCAAAGGTGCGTGTATTTCTTTCCCTCCAAATGACCCCCATATGACAACAAGGGATCATTCCCCAAAGCGCCCTAGTTCTGATTCTATTAAACTTGCCAAACCAACATGCTAGAAGTTCCACAACACTACACAAGATGGCCCAAAGAACCCCAAATAGTGAAAACCATATTACACAACTCTTGAGCTACTGGGCAGTGTAGGAGTTAGTGATAGCAGCTAAAATATTTTAAGAAAAATAGACTGTTATGCATAGTGCATCACGCCCAATAGTAGAAATAATGCAAACTTCAAAGTGCACATGTGACTCACGAGTAGCATATACCCTGAACATGAGGAGAACCTCCTTAGAATTAAAATTTAAGGGGCATCATTCATAAATAACCCCCAGCCAAAAGATATAACTTTACTTTCCTTGAAACATAAGGTCTTTAAAACAAGTCTTTCTTGATGCCAACACACTTTATCGAAAAAGGAACAGAAATAAATAATGAAAGTAGCCCATACCTGTTGGGCTCCAGTTTCTGATATGTGCTTGCATTTAAAGATGTTTGCATAAAATCGAGGACCAAGAGAAGATGCAAGCTGCATGGAATAATAAAGAAATTAGAATATTGAGCCGACAAACTTGAAAGACAGATTCTTTGAAAAAGCGTAAGCCATTCAACTGAATAGGCACAAAGTTTAGTAGTCAACTAAATATTGCACAATCAAGGATGCATAAAGCCTATAGAGGCATGATCTTCGAACAAACCACACAAACCAGAATATCTGATTGAACTTGGTAAGATACAAGGTAGGACATTTAAGTTGGTTGTACATGTCCATAAGGTACCATTTTTTTTTTCTTGATCAATAGATCAATATGGTATCATCTTCTTTTTTAAAAAGAAATAATTTATTATTATTATTATTATTAGTATAAATAAGTTATCAATAATAGAAAACATATAATAAAGCTACATGCATGATTCTTAAACTTCATAAGACCAAGATCTATGCTGAGCATCAAAACCTAAGATGTTATCTTCTTCCTCATAATCACCTTGTCTAAGAAAAATTGGAAGTAAATGGGTGAAAGAAGGCTTCCAAGTACAGGAATGCTACTTGTGAGGATCATATTTATGCCATTAACATACCTGCAAAAAGTTGGATATGGTCAATTGTCGAAAGTTGTCAGGCACTGTAACTTAAGGCTCAAATTTTCATTAATGTACTTACTCTGATTGGTCGCCTACACTTTCAAGGGTACCCCACAGAACACGTGTCATTGCAGCCATTTCAGCATCAAATTTAGTTTCCAGGCCATGCACTAGGGTTACCAATGCTCTTGTTATAACCGCAGAAAACTCATCCTGCACAATAGAATTACTCATCTAGAAATGAAGAGAAGAACATCAATGGCATAATTTATTTATGGAATAGTCAGTACCTGCACTTCTGACATATCCACTCCATCTGTTAATTGAGAGTCGATTATTTTTGAAACACTTTCTGCTAATTCACCAGACTGTCAAAAATAAATCCCAAAGTTTTAATGACTGCACATCAGCATTCATAATATCTAAAAGTTTATACAATAGAAGTATATGGAAAAATTATACAATTAGCCACTACTAAGCCCCAGGAATGTGGTGTCCTAATTTCCGAGAGATTATGTCATATCATATGCATTTCCTGGAAACATGCTTGCAGCTCATAAACTACAAATTCAATTCTTTGAATAAAGGTTCCAAAGAGGATCTTCACACGGATTTAAAATTTTGAAAAAATAACCAATTTACAGTGTGAGAACAAGCAGTATCATTAAACTATAGGTTAGTCTATATAGATATCAAAGACAGATTAGTAGTGTAAGAAAAGAAAATGGTTTTGAGGAAACATGATGAATCTTGAAGGTTGCTTTTTGTTTTTCAAAGAATCTTGATTGGTTAAATTAACAGTTACAAAATCAGCGATAGCATGCATGCATAAATTAAGATGACATTCAGCCATTAATTACAAGTACCATGAATTCAGGAACCAACTTACTGTTTTATGACAATATTCAGCTGAATTTACAATATAACAAATCACCCTTTCATCCCTGTCAGAAGTCTGCTCGAAATAATCACATGGGTAACAAAAGATAAAATAAGTCTCTGTTATAGAAAATAAACAAGTTTTGAAACAATCATGAAGATAAATAAGGTCTGCCAATACCTTGATCTGTCCATCCATACCCGTGGCTGCAGCAACAATCCCTGTACCACCCCTGGGTAGTCTTGCAAAAAGTTTTGACGCATATGCTTTAAGAATTCTTTGAAATACCTAAAGTAGAAAAGGGCTCAAAGTTATATTCCATATATATAAACCACATATATTACCATTGTAATAATAGAACCATACCATTCCAGTCTTAGTTGCACTTAATCTGAGATCATTTCTATGCATTGCTTATTATTTTTGTATCTAGGGAAAAAATTATTTGAAATTTGGATATATTACTCCTATATAGGCTGTGTGTGTGTGCGTGCACGCGTAAAGTATTAATGAATTTCTTTTTTCCCGTCACTGTGCCAATTTTGGTGAAGATACAGTTTTACAACAAACATATATATATATTTTTTGATTAGTAATAAAGATTTATTGATAACGAAAAGAGAGAGACACCGAAGTACACAGGAAGTATACAGGGGTGTACATATCAAATACAGAAATTACATAAATCAAGAAAATCCAAAAAAGAAGAAAAATGATGGTTTCTCCATACAAAGAACCAGTCCAATAATGTTCTGAAAAAGAGAAGCTTGAGATCAGGAATAGAATGCTCATTGTCTTCAAAACACCTACTATTTCTTTCCTTCCAAATACACCACATCAAACAATGAGGAACAACCATCCATATATCTCCATTGCGATGGCAACCAAATCGACCTTGCCAGCAAGCAAAAAGCTCAACAACAGACATTGGCATAACCCAACAAACTCCAAATAAACCAAAAACCATATCCCACAACTCCAGAGCAACCGGACAATGAAGGAATAGATGGTCAATGGTTTCACTGTTACACTTGCACATATAACACCAATCCAAAATGCAAACTTTTCTTTTCCTTAAATTGTCAATTGTTAGACATTTCCCCAAGGCAGCAATCCAAACAAAGAAAGCCACTCTAGAGGGAATCTTTTGCTTCCAAATGCTTTTCCAAAACTGATCACTGTGGCCAACTAGAAATGGTAGTACGCACTAACCGTAAACCCCTTACTCTTATAAGGAAGCCAACATCCCTTGTCCTTCCCAGTCCCCCTTACAGGAGTGCTATAAATGGTAATAATGAAGCTCCAAAAGGCTTCCAATTCCCGATTATGAACATCCCTACAAAAATGCATCTCCCAATGAAGGACTCCATTGGAGTACCTCATTAGATCAGCCACACTCGATTCTTTGTTTCAACAAATCCTATATAAATCAGGATAGCAGCTAGCAAGAGGAGATGATCCACACATCTATCTAGCCAAAACCGCACTTTTGATCCATCTCCAATTTCATACAGAAAAAATCGAGATAAAGAGGGCCACCCTCTTTTAATATTTTTCCACAAACTAACTCCATGAGGACCAGAGAAAGGGCTAGAACACCAACCACCCCAATCACAACCATACTTCGCGTCTATCACTTGACGCCATAGAGCATCACTTTCTTGCCCAAATCTCCATAACCACTTCCCTAATAAAGCTACATTGAAGGTTCTTAGGTTCCTAATCCCCAAACCACCTGAGGAGAGAGGAGTACAAACCGTAGACCAATTAACAAGATGAAATTTGGGCTCAACCCCTAGGCCTCCCCATAGAAAGTCCCTCTGAAGTCTTGCAATTCGATTGGCCATTGAAGCAGGATTAGGGAATAAAGAAAGAAAATAAGTAGGAAGGTTAGAGAGAGTGCTTTTAATTAAAGTAACTATACCTCCCTTGGATAAATATAACTTTTTCCAACTTGCTAATTTTCTTTCCATCTTCTCAAGATGAAATTTGGGCTCATCCCCTAGGCCTCACCATACAAACATATTTGAAATAGAATTATTTCTTCTGGTTAGTTTTAAACATCCATTAGCAAATATCCTTATGGTTAGTTTTAAACATCCATTAGCAAATATCCTTATTTACAGGCTACCAACCCAAACCATTAATATGATCCATGAATCTGTATATGTGTGAACCTCTTAACCCTAAGACACGCATGATTGTTGCAAACTGGTGAATTAAAGCACCACGCTTTTGCACTTCAGGAAACAGCCATGATGCATGGGGTCAGTAAGCATATACATAAAAAGGCAAGAGAGCATACATGGCACAAACATGGAGATAAGCAGATATGTTTTAGTGCTTTTGGTATGAGAGTATAAGCATTTTGGAACCAAGAATGGCAAATTAGAATCACTGATTTTAAACTTTCCATGTATACAAACCCACTAACACATCAAGCATCCAGAACTGTTTCTAGATATCTTATTGACGTATAAGTTGCTAATGTTTCTATTAACACTTTTTTATCAGTAGCATAAGAAATTCATTTAAAAATAAGATAAGTTGGATGAGGCCCAAGTACACAAGAAGTATACTACGGGACACTTACAGAAAAAGAAAGAAGAAACCAAGCAGGTCAGCCAAGATACAAACTATCAAAAAAAAGACAAAAGATCAGAATCAAAGGCAAGGGATTGAGAAGTAGGCTGTTCCTACTCAAATACATTGCCCAATGCCCACCATTTGTGACCTGAGCAGGATTACCAAGCATTCAGTCTTCAAAAATGCAAAAAATCCTCTCTCCAAATAATCTACATCAAACAAGACAGAATAGCTACCCAAATTTTTGAATGTTCCTTTTTAGCACATAGACCGGTCCAGCTGATTAATAGATCTGTCACTCTGCTAGGCCTCATCCAACTCATACCTACAAGACTCAATAGAAAATTGCAAAACTCTCTGGCCACTCTACAATGTAGGACTAGATGGTCCATAGTTTCCTTGTCAGAATTGCACATGCTACATCAATCCGGAATAATAATGCCCCTTTTCCACAAATTGTCAATTGTTAAAGAGTTTTTTTTCCCTTCACAATGACCCTCGTAAAAAACCCGACATGAGGAGAATTGGCTCACCATATTGTTCTCCTCCTTTTCTTATATATTTGATAAGTAATAAAACTTCATTGCAAATTAGAGGAAACAAAAATACATGGGACCAAAGCACACAGTTAGTCTGCTAAGGAACCAGCAAACCATCAAAACTAAAGAGTATTGAAAGTACAACTATCAAGCAAATCAGCCAAAGAATTTTTTAAAAGATTAGCCCACTAAAAAGCTTCAAATCATGGATTGATCTCTCACTTCCTTAAAAAGTGTGAGCATTCATCTCCCACCAAATACCCCACATAAGGCAATGAGGAATCATACTCCAAATCACCGCAGATTTACATTTGTTAAATTTTCCTGCCCAGAGTTTCACTATGCCTCTTGGCATAACCCAAGAAACCCCAATTAATGAAAATTCCATATTCCACAGCTCTCTAGCTAGAGGTCAATGTAACAGTAAATGATCAATCGTCTCCCCATCTTTCTTAGACATGCAACACCAATCTATCACAACTACTTGACGCTTCCTCAAATTATTGGAGGTCAAGATTCTCCCCAAAGCCATGGTCCATAGGAATGAACGTATCTTAAAAGAATACAAATCTGTCAAGAAGAATCCCTGGATTCCAACTCTTAAGATTTCACTAAACGTTTTTGTCTTAAACATGGTTTTCATCAATATTTGATAATGAGATAATATATATATATATATATATATACTTTTTTTTTTTCCTTACTAGGAAACCCCTCAAGGTATGGGCCCATGGGACCACTCCTAAGGGGCAAACCCCAAATGCCTGCACACCCCCACTGGGCAGGCATTAGGTAAATCGTGAAATGCCTCAGTTAGGAGTCGAACTAGAGACTTCTAGGTTTACAGTTAGTCCAAGCACATAATCATAATCATCTAAATTCTTAGGATAACTTTCAAAGATTTTTTTTAACATGTAAGTTACACATGCATCAATGGGTGTTGAAAACATGACCACTCCCTCCACCTAGAACTTATAATGGGAGGAGGAGCTAGTTGAGCTAGAGGCCCTAGAGCCCATTGGTAACTTACAAAGATAACCAGGAAAAGATGGGCCAAACTCTTTATAAATTATAAGTTAAGCAGACACCTGGGGCATCTAGTACCCATGACCTCTACCCTCATCATATGCTCCACCCTATTCTGTGTCCTTATCCTAAGGGAGTCATAAAGAGCACCTATTTTGTTGATAATAGAATACTTAATTCATGCTTAGCAAAAATAGAGTACTTAATTCATGCTGACCACGACCACAATTAAAATATAAAAAATAATTCTATGTGATGATGATTAACATCATTGAAATAGAGTACATACCAGTCTCGATCAAAAAAAAAAAAAGAAGAAAAGGACAACAGACCACGAATGGTACCAAATAATAAATTCAAGAACTCACCTTGAACAAATTAAATAATGTCTGGTTCTTTGTTAGAGCACTGCATCTCTTTAAGCTCCTCTTGATTATAAGAAATAACTACAAAAGACAACAAAGGTATACTAAGACAATGCACAACAAAAAAACTATTTAGCTTTTAAGTCTACTTGCCTATCAAGACAGGACATGCTTTTATGGATGCATCCAAAACAAAAGGCATGAAGCGAATTGTCTACTGAGTCTACAGGTTATTTTGGCAAAATATGAGGATCTAATCCATTAATGATTAGTCCTTCTCTCTCTGATCTTTTATTTAACATCCTGAATATTCAATGTTGTTCTAATCCATTAATATATCCATCAAAATGAAGTTGTTATATTGCAGCAACTGCACTGGACTATAGTTACTACCATTGAGAAACACCCAGCATTTTTTTTATTAGTAACACAAATTTTATTTAAGGAGAACAGCAGGGGGTATATGCAGATTTCTCCTAGATTTTACAATCTAAGATTAAAAAAAGAAAGGAGTACAAGGAAGACTTACAATGAAGGCTGTCTAGAACACTTGTCCTGTCAGATTTAGAAGGTGTGCCTTTTGCATTTTTATTATTATTTAATAATACAGTGTCAAAACATTTGCCCAATTATACAAGGTAACAAGGATCTTAAGATAAAGACTTAAGTGGTTCCGATTAAGCTCAATATTGTTAAAGTTTTGATTATTACAGTATCACCAAAATGTCTACATAATAGAAAATGGGACTGAACTCTAAACCTTGCAGCTATCATCACAGCAAAACTTCCTTTCCTAGCAAGTAAGCACCTCCACAACTGTCTTAGGCATTATCCAATGTACCACAAATAGGGATGGCATAGATGCTACCATACAATTTAGTAGGATCAACTAGTAACGTCTCTTATTGTTGAATAAGAGATTTGAAGTTCAAATCCTACCTATACCAAAAACCAACTGGTTTCTTGGCCTGATGATAAACCCTAATTCTAGTTGACTAGGGAAACCCTTATTCTAATTGGTTTAGGGTTTGGGAAATCCCACTTATTGGATTACAAAAATAACCTCTATTCCAGGTAATATAATACTAGAAGCTTAATTACCTAAAAAGACCTAAAATAAAATTTTAATTGACCATTAAAAATACAAGTTAATTTAAAACTTAAATAAATCTAGATTAAATCTTACATAGATCTAAATGGTCCTATCTTGTGTTTTGGAATTAAAAAATATATTTAATTTCTTCATTGGGTCAATAGGAATCCCTTTTAATCTATTCAATCCATGATTCCTTTCCCAATGTCTTTATCCTCCCCGCCCCCCCCCCCCCTCTCATCTGAGGCTCAAACTTCACCCCATTTCCTTCCATCTTCTAGCGCTGACTTCAGATTGAATCCAAAACCAAAGGAATTGGAGGAATTGAAGCAAACTGTGAAATCCCAAAAAGGGAGAAAGTCACTCGCATTAGGAGACTATAAATGCAGTGAAATGAGCAGCAATCGCTCATTGCGCAGGCTATCATCCTAGGTGACAATACCTGTCAGGGTGCAGCCATGTGGTTGGAAGCTTAGGATAAACTGTAGACCCAAACATCCTAGGTTCAATCCCCACTAGGAGTTCCCTTAGATTACCTGATACATGAATCTAGTCGGTGGGGTCATGTATCCGTGATTTACTCCCTAGGGGTGGGCCCAAAGGGCCCTGCCTCCATGAGGTTCCACATCATAAAATAGATATTAAACAATTGAATATAGATCCAGCAACCAGAGATCTACCTGGAGTTTAAGGGAGTCTACAAAAAAATATAAAATAGCAATAGAAATTACTCTAAATTGAACAGTAATTATAATCTGAAGTAGTGGGCCTTGGCTTTTAGGTCTCTCCAGGGTGTGGATGCGCTGGGCAATGCCTAGAACAATAATTGAGGTACTCACTGGGATAGGAACTTCAGGAATCCTATAAGAGGCAAATTTGGAATGCTGCTCCATGCATTATGTCAATTTCAAAAATGACAGAAAAAAGTCCCGTTGTTTTACCTGTATGCTACTTGATAATACATTATTCTGACTTCCCTCCTCAATATCCCACGTCTCCTCCTATTTTAAAAAATTAAAATTAAAAATTAAAAATCAACAAAATAAGCACAAGAAAATCATAGAATGTGGTGAAAAAGTAGTACAATCAAAATACCTGAACAAGTTTCTCTAGATTCTCCATTAGTGTCTTCTCTTCCAGTTCTACATATATTATCAAGTGGGGTTCAAAGCAAGATGAAATAATTCCACGGAAGTTGAACTGCCAAATCAAACAGTGCAGATAATTCTCAGGACCTATGGTTCATCTGTACTAGCTAAAAGTGAGAAAGAAGACCAAATCTATAATCTCAATAAGAAGTGCTGAATTAAAAGACCAACAAGAATACCCTTGATAAGAACAGAGGAGCTATAATAGCAAAATTCAGAGAAGACCATCCTAGATTAATCCCACTTGCATGATCTATATTGTTAAAAAAAATATTGGCATGTATGAATATCCTTTCCACAATAATTACTAAGAACTACGAATTAGAATATGACATATCCAAGCACTTAGACCTATTTTAGTACATCTAGTGCTTTAGAGCTTCCATTGGAAAAGCAAATAGGAATTAATTACCAAAGCATTGCAACTCTAGTGACTATATCATAATGTGATAAGGTGTCTTCATTAACATCACAATAATGTAATATAAGGAATTTCTTTCTCAAAGTCAAGTTTCATGTTACTTGTTTTAAAGAGATTGCAGGGCTACTAACCATGCACTAGGAATGTAAGTAGCTAGGTTAGAAAATCCCATCCATGATTAAAATCACTTGGATGGATATATACTAAAGAGGTGAATATGACTGAACAAACATTCAAGCCGAATGCAGCATGTAGATTTGGAGACCTTAGATATGTTTCAGCTATATAGCAATGCTTATACTATCAATAAATTACATGCAAGAGCAAAGATAAACAGATAATTATACCCCAGCTCCAGGCACTGACAGATCTTTATTCCGATCATGTTCCTGTCAAAGAAATATCAAAAGGAATAACAGGTGACAATATATTCTAATATTGTTCCAGATTTTTACTAAACAAATTTACACAGCAATAGTAAGCAATTTATTATGCATACTTCAGTCCCACTGTCTTGATGTGCAGCCAGTTTTCTTTCATACTTCTTTCGAATATCTGAAATGCTTTGACTAGAACTTTGGCCTGTACCAATTTCCTCAATCTCATTACCTATCTCCCTGCTACGAGTTCCTCCCCCAAATTTCTCAGCCAATTCATCCTCAAATTCTAGAGTACGTTGTAGTGCCTAAAACAAGACCCCAGCATGGAAAACGTCAATGTAAGAAAAAAGACACAAAATAAATTAAAAATGATCATGGGACAGGTTGCAGTATACAATTTATAATGAACGCTTCAAGTGATATTTATCATTACAACTATCATTTTTTAAGTAAAACTGATGGGGAACAACTTGGTTTCCTAGACACAGTGCCCTGTCTTGCAAGTAAAGTGAAGAGGCAACCTCTGTGTTCCTTGTGCATGGAGTAGTCTCTTTGCAATAAAATGCATCTTTATTATCAAATAAAGAAAGTGAAGAGCTGAAAAAGGATGAACAAAGGGGAGAGAAAGATAGAGGGGGGGGGGGGTGTCCATGTGAATCTTAAGAAGCCAACTTTCGATTCATTTATAACACCACCAAAGAACAAGTTACAAGCATTTACAATAAATATTGTTTCTCAGGCAAATACTCAAGTTAATTAGGATGCAGCAGTTCAATAGAAACTTTCTGCCCATCTAAGGTTTCCATTCCACATAACCTCAACAACAGAGATCACCTAAAGCACCTTATTAATCCAAACTTATTGTTTTCTTCCTTAGCAGTTCAAATTGGGCAATTGAACATTTGAGTTTGTTGATGGTAGGACTAGTAGAAATTTATGTTTGCTTTTGTAATTAGTTGGCCTCGTAGAAACTGTGTGGGCATCTGAAAATTACTGGCCAAAGAGTCCATTTTTATCCTTCCTTGACTTTTCCTTCCAAAAGGGAATTTACTCTTTCTCCAGCCAGTTAATGATTATTACACAAAAAACCTATAGACAAAGAGATGTCTCAAGCATGCATCTTCATAGGAAGCAAGAGCTTGGCAAGTAAAGAACTAGGTTCAGTATAGTTCTCAACTACTCCAGAAAAATAAACTAACTTAATTTTGAATTGCTATTTAGATTAAAATTCAGTTTTTCTAGACAAAATAACAAATTGTTAAGTGTTTAATAACAGTTTTGCAAGATGTTAGTGATTTGGTTTAGATCTGCATTTATGTCCTTCAATAATTAATGTTGACAAAAGATGTAACAAATACAACTTAAAACTAAAAAGTACAAGGAACCTCATATGGGATAGAATCAATAATCCTAAATCAAAATATTTGTGGTTGGTACTGAAAAAATGATAGGTACTCTAATCAACTTTGCAACTTGCCAATGCTCTATCTCAAACGGCACCTCCTCCCCTTGTAAGAGCAAGGTGGAGGATGGAGTCGTAGGTTTGTAATTACCAATAAAGAAAAAATAAATAAGGCTGCAACTAGGCCGGTTGGTCCAGTTTGGAGGCCAACTCAAGGTTTTAACCAGGCACAATTTGCTTGGCCAAGCCACCCTGTCCTTTAGCCCATTCCACGCAACATGAGCCAACTTGGATAAAAAGTTGGGACCGGGTTTGGAATCGGGCTAGCTTCTAATACTAGGCTGGGTTAGGTTGATCTTCAGGTCCAGTTGGGATTGGTTTAGGCAAAGCTGGAACTTAAATCCAAACCAAAATTATAAATTACAACATAAATTTTTATTCTGTTAAAAAAAAGAATTATAAAATTAAGACTGATTTACTTTGAAATTGATTGGTTTAATCATAATGAGAAAATACAAGTTTAATGACTATCAAAGAATTGCAACTATATAAGATTAAGTTTGATATACTTCAAACACAAACCTTAATCAGAAGCATCATAAACATGAGATTCATAGAAAAAACCCAAGTAGAAAAAACCAAAGTTATACTGTTATAGAAATAGTAAAAATATCTAGATATGAAATATAAACAAACCAAACTCAGGTGGAGTATGGCCGCAGAATCCAGGCACAAATGGGCTTCCATCTAAACAACAAATATTTGAAAGGCACCCCATTCATGCAAGGCAAGTTAACCACCAATTGCTCATGGCAATGGAAAGTAATCCTTAATTCCAGATTCATCATCAAGAAAGGTATATGCACCAAAATTGGTAATGGTAGACACACCTATTCGGGATCACCCTTGGATTCCCTCACTTGATGGGTTCATCCCAATTCCAAACCCGGCACAACCAAGCTATGACATCCATAGAGTATCCGACCTCATTAACCCCAATTCCTTCCAATGGGACAGAAAATTTCCAGTATTCAACTCACAAACAGCCAGAAAAATCCATAATATCCACATTTCCCCAACACAATCACAAGATAAATTCATTTGGGTCCCAAACAGTACAGGAAAATTCAAAACAAAATCTGCATATCTCACTTTCCCAAACCCAACTCCTAATACTACCAGCCCCCTCATATCAAAAGATTGGAATTCTCTTTGGAATGCAAAAATATGTGTTAGATTCAAAGTGATTCTTCAGAAAAATAGCATGGGACATTCTTCCCACAAAAGCCATTCTTCAACTCACATTACATCCAGGGACCAATCCTGCATCTTCTGCAAAGGAGAAAGCAAGATAGCCTTCCACCTATTCACACAATGTCCATTTGTTCAATCAGTGTGGCTCTCCTCTTCTTGGCCTCTCCACCTGGATCATGCTCTTGCTAAATCCATGTACCCTCCTCCCTCTCTTTTGAAAAGGCCCCAAAATTTTTACTCTTTGCAGCTGTTATCTGTGACCAAATTTGGTTCCAAAGGAGCAAGCTTAACAAGAGTCCGATCAGTCCCACCCCATCAACACCCCCCCCCCCCCCCCCCCCCAGCCGCCTCCACCAGCTCGCACAAGAGATAAACAAAAAATTTCTCTTCCACATCCAAGCTTGGGAATTCACAAACAACCAAAAAACAAAACCACCTCATACCCCTTGGTCCCCACCCCCTCCTGGCTGGTTTAAAATCAATCAACTTTGATGCAGCAATTAGGCCAGACAATCTATTCCTTGCTGCAGTGTGTTGTGATCATTTAAGGAAATGTATCTATGCATGGACAGGTATTGAAGTCAGTGGAGATCCATTAAGGGTTGAAGCTAAGGCTGCACTATTAGCAGTATCATCAGCACATAATTTGGGTTTGGACAAGATTATTTTTGAGGGCGACACTCCTTTCATATTTTGCTCTTTTTCAGCTGTTGTTAGAGAAGCCAATTGTGCTGCCCATGTCCTTGCTTCCTGGGCTCATTTTTGTAACAGTTTCAAAGCCCTTCTCGTCTCCATTCTTCCTATCAACATCTTGGAGGCAGGGAGGGCAGATGGACCAAACCCTGAACTCTTTTGACATCACTAATACTCATCATTCAGCAAAAAAAAGTATTACATCAACTGATTTGGCTAAAGGGCTATGCTTATGGGTTGAACTAAGTGCTGGATTCAGGTCCAAGGACCTCAACTCTAACCTAGATGGAACTTATTTCTGGCTGAGCCCAAGTCAAACCTAACCTTAAAAGGCCCCAAACCAAGCTGCCCAAGTTTGAATTAGGCAGGGATTGGTACAAGCTAGCTTGCCCAATATGCACCCCTGCAGCTTGTAAATCTGCAATGGTATTGTCAAAGAATAATTGTGGATGCAAAGAAAAAATATTTTAGTGAGGCAAATGCTGCATAAACATCTCAAATATATAGCCCAACTGGCCCCAAAAACATACCATAAAAATTAAATTTCAACCGCAATGTCAAAGAATTCTTAAAGTGCATTCAATGAAGATTTCTAGTAAACTAATCAAATTATATGCAAAGGGACAACAAATATTTCAAATTCCATTTGAGAACCAATTTTAAGAGGAAGTTGAGTTGCAAGCAGCAGTAACATAAGGTGAATCCAAAAAGGATGCGAACCAAAGTTGTGGAAGAAAACATGATAGAATATCAGTTAATTTAATCAAATCCTCAGATGCATTAAAGTATCTGTAACAATTAGTTAAAATAGCACTTTTACAAATTAGAACGCATTCATTGATTAAACTCTCTAATTCAATCTTATACCATATTTCATTCCTCATGTAAACGTAAAAATTAAGAAATAATTTGTCTGCCTGTTCAATATGGATTTTTCAAGTGGTCAAACCTTAAAAATTGATTAAATCTATTATTTAAGCTCAAGATAGCATTTGGTTAGTCTAAGGATGTCATAAAATTCCTTATTGAAGAAAAATGGAAAAATATATGAAAAGATTAAATTTATCTAAAAAATTGAGATATCAATAAACTCACAATCAGGTTGAATAATTGATTAGTGAATAAATCAAAAATACCATGAAAAATAAAAACAAACAGGCCATAGTAGTATTAATTATGACCATCATTAAAAAGTGTTTAAAAATATGGCTTACCATCAATAATGTCCCAACATCTGGTTTTTCCTTCATATTATCAAGGATCTCCTCAAGTTGTTTCCTGAAAACACAACCATTTATCACAAACTAGGTTCTACATGATATTACCCTAGAGTAGAAATCATTATCTGATAGTCCTCAAAAGCCTAGATGTGGTTAATATCTTGAAAGTATGAGTGTAAAGGATTGATTATTCTCATAAGTAAAAAGTTTTTATAAAAAAATGAGCAATTACCTAGTGTACACAGGGTGTACAGTATACATAAGGTATCCATGAAAGGCACAACAGGAATAAATTACAAATAAAATGATACCAGAATCAAGGAGATTTACAAAGGAATGAGTAGTACTATGACCCAAAATATGAGACCACTCATATATTGATCTAGTGAAGTACGTTTAACCACTGAATTTTTCACATCTACAAAAATACGATGGTTTCTCTCCTCCATAAAGTCCACAACAAGCACAGAGGGGCTAAGTTCCAAAAAAAAAAAATATTCTTGTCCCAACCAAACAGTTCACCCACATTTCTTGGCATTGCCCGTTGGATTCCAAATACTGAGAAAACAAGTCCACAAAGCATATGCAAAATCACAATGCAACATCAAATAGTCCATGGACTCCCAACTATACCTACACATGCAGCACCAACTGACTAATGTAGTGGAATTCAACCAAGTATACACCCCTCTCTCTATAGGTAGCTCAATTAAGTTATGTTCTAAGATAAATTACAAAGTACTGTCAAGTTCCAGCCCCAGCCTAGAGTCTCCAACCAGAAATTTAAACGGTTCTTGAACAACCAACCTATTGGCATTTTGCCTAAAACACTATCTTTAAGGCACCCCTATTGATGTTGATTGGTGCTAAAAATAGCCCTCCCTCACTTAACAACCAGACTGAGTCATGTGTTTTGAACCGTTGCTTCCGTAATAGGCTGGTTATGGGCTTTAGTAATTACAACTACGGTTCTGGGGACCCAAAATTTAGAAGTCACAAGCCTGTTCCCCTACCTCAGTATGAATAGTTTTTGCCTTTCAAATTTAAAGTCCAGATCCTTCTATCTTACCTCCATTCTTTCCCAAAATCTCACAAGTCATACCACTAAATCTTCCTTTGATTATTCCCTCCCAAATTTATGGGTTCCCCAAAGCTTTTGCCATTGCTTGTGACGGGTTACCATTGTTTCCAACTTGCCTCCATTAAGTCTTTCTTCCGCCATACTCTCCTTGTTTGGAGTGTGGCTTTGTCACATTTTACGTGTTTTTCCATTACTGATTTACTTGATCATTGTAATCTTTGTTCTTGATTTTTGCCCCCACAGTACATCCCCAATGTAGTCGGGTTGGCTTCTTTTTTAATAAAATTTTTCGTTACCATCACTAAAAATTAATTTGTCATGCTTCCCTTTGGTGGTTGTGCCAAGACAACAAAACCACC
>NC_065537.1:26421608-26443206 GCF_932294415.1 Quercus robur
CATAACATAACAAGAGGAACAAAATTTAGCGCGCACACACACACCCAGCAAACCTGTAGGGAACATCTGGTTGATGTATTCCAAGGTGCTTGACTTGTCCATCTTTGCTGGTAATAAGAACTGAAGAATTCCGTGCAAAAGCTTGCCCCCTAAATACCAATCAACACAAAAATCCAAAATTTTAAAGTCATTTCATTTTGGCATCATATGTCATAACACATCCGCTTCTCTTTCCCAAATGATGCACCCACCTTTCAAGTGTTGTAGACTTGTAGTGTTAATCCCACCCACTACCCGCAAAATCCAATTATTTATTTTTGTGATGCATGATCTCTTCTCTCCTTGAAAGAACAAAATGATTCTGTTCATATAGGGTCCTAATTGCATGTTGCATCATTCCGTATTTTATTGAGAGAGATTCATATGGGCAACAAGGATTCGACACAAAGCAAAGTTGCACCCCTCTAATTTACACAAGGAAAACTTGCCAAATGCTCTAACATCACACTTTGTGTAATATATATAACCAGTCTATGCTCATGCCCAAGAGCAATAACCATATATATATAAATTAACTCCCAAGCATTGGAATTAAGGAAATAAAATTGATGCCATGAAACCGTGTCCAAATCATCTATCCATACAACTAAAACTTGTACCACTTCTGATTTCTGGTTCAGCCAAATCAAATTGGTGCCCATATAACCCAAAGTAAAAATCTATAAAAAAAAAAAAAAAAAGCTTGTCATCAATTAAAAACAAACAGAAATGCCTACTTTCTCAACTTGACTACCTTAAACACAATTCAAGACCCTCACATTAGCCCAATTTCTACACTGCCCAAGCATTTACACTAAATCGAAATTGTCCCAGTAATGCAGCAGCTTAAAATTGATAAAATGGAAGTGGCATTTGTGAATTGTGATTCAGTTCTTGGAGCTAAGTTTAACTTCATCCAAACAAAACAAAACAAAACAAAAAAAAAAGAACCCAGTAAAGGAAAAATAGTTGTCTATGAATTGGAAAAAGCGAAAATTAGAAAATGGAAAGAGCGATAGTGAGTAGATCTACAACTGTAAACAACAGATCACAAATAATAAAATTGAGTAAGAGAGAGAAAAGAGTAGTACCTGCAACGACACGACAGAGGGAGGAAGTTGACGTTGTCGTTGGGACTGAGAGAAGAGAACAGAATGGAAACCAATATAAATGTGTTTCGTTTTTGTTTTTGTTTTTGTTTTTTTTTTTTAAATTAGAAAAAGTGATTTTGGATCACAAAATTGGGTATTCCCAAACTACCCCTGATATGATATATATATATCTAAAAAAAAAAAACTCCCAAGTGCACTACGAAAATCCTTTAAAAAATTGGTCCCAATCAACCGTATTAAAGTGCTACAAAAACCTCTGTTTATCTACTTCTATCTGTGGTCTGTACAGTACTCTCTCATAAACAATAAAGCTTGGCCCTTTTATGCAAAACTAAAAAAGAGAAAAATAGAAAAGCTATAAAAGAGGAGTTTTGAGAGAGAGAGAGACATACCAGCTGGTCCAGAAGCGTCGCCGGCGTGGAGTGGCTGGGCGGCGCAGCGGCGGTGCTAGATGGTTCGTGATTTTTGCAGTTGGTATGGGGATTTTTTTTCTTCTTCTTGAAACCAATGCATTTGGGTTTAGGATTTAGGATTTTTGAGATTTTCTGTTTGGTGGGGGAATCGGTGAAGATGCAGATTTTTTTTTTTTTTTTGGGGCAAACGGCACCGTTTTGCATGTGCCAGGTCATCACTTTATTGCCATTGAAACTGTGTCGTTTTGTGGCTTATTTGGCAAAAAAAAAAAAAAAAACACATCAACATGGCAGTTAACAAAAACTAACGAGTTTAACTTCTGTCCGGAGGTGGCGAAAAAAAAGTGTTTTACGCAACCTAATGAATGAAAGCCACGTCGTTATTTTACAGAAAAATCAATACACCTCAGCACACACAATCATAACTCATTAAAATCTACAATCCTCCTCACACACGATGGTTTCAGATCTGGAGAGCTAAACCCCAAATCTCCTCTCCTCCTCTCTTCTTAGCCCCGGAGCTCTACGCCGCCACATACGCCGCCGCACGCGTCGTTTCCGGCGTCTGAAAATTATGTCGGAGCCTTCGCATGTGTGGTGTCACCACCTCAAGGTGTCTTCTTAGAAGATTTGTTATTTCCCCAAATTTGGGATTTCGAAATATTGATGGGTTTGGGGTATTTTTTGGATATCAATCACTTGATTTGGTATGAGTTTTCCTGGTTTTTGGTATTTTTATGGGTTTTGATCGGATAATTAGATGGTAGGTTCAAACCCTAAAAAAAATCTGATTGTGGTTCTTCATTTTTTTTTCCCAGCTAGCTTGGGTTCTTACTTATTATCTTTCAGCTCCAAATCATGATTCTTGTTTGCTTTCTTTTTAATTTATGAAATTTTTTTGAGGTTTTCTATGTTTTTGAATCCCCTGTTTTGCTCTGCCATCTTTCATTCATTTAGTTAGTTGAATTGTTCTTTATATTAATAGTTAATACTTACATACATACCATTCATGTTCCTATAATATATATCGTGGGAAATGAGATTTTATTTATTTATTCTTATATGTTTTAAAAATGTGATATGAAATTTACTTAAACCAGATTAAATAATTAAAATTCGGTAGAATGCTATGGTACTCCTTTCTTTCTCCTCCTTTTCCTCCTTATCCCAACCAAACCATAAATGGTGCTTCGAGGAACTACTTCGTTTGTTTGAGCATCAGTTTGCTGAGGGGATGTGAGTCGGTGAGATTGATTAAATGCAATGAAGTAAAACCAAGGTAGCACCAGCTTTGCTCTAATTTTGTTTCATCTTTATAACCACGTTTAAATCGTTGGAGAAAAAGAACAATGAAACAAAATTAGACCACAGGGCAACAAAGGGTATCGAGATTGGTAGAATGCAAATAATGCAGTATATTTAAGGTGGGGTAACTTGCCAGTATTATTGAGCATAACAATCACATTTGATATCTGTCTTGCTAACACAAAATAGTCTTGCATTGAACCTACTTTCATAATAAGGATGTCTTTATCACTTCATTTTAGTTTCTACAAATACAATTCTAGATTTGTACATAAAGATTTAAGAAGGCTGACTTTTGAGTGTGTTAGCTTATCAACGTCCATGAATGATAAATCATAGATTGAACTGCCAAATGGGTGCTATCATATCGGCTAAGTTCACGAGTTAGCCAACAAAGTTTGTGTTGATGGTTACGAGCGTTCTCAAGATGTATATGACTTCTCATTCTTTTTTTTTCTTTTTTTTTTAAATGACTTCTCAAGATTCAAGTGGGTTTTTAAGTGTTTATATTGTCTGATTTCTTTTGCTAATGTTAGCTGCAACTTATTATGTTTTTCTTTTTTCCCAGCTATGATGCAGACAGGTGGTTTTGAATATTTCAGTTCAAAATGCAACTTGATAGCAAACTACTTAAGGGCCAAATTTACAAAACTCCTATGGGCTCAGGGGATAGTTAAGCGCTTAATATCACAGGTGTGTAATTGAGAATGAGAGAGAGATGCAAACATATTGACTAATAGTTCATATTATTTAAACTAAAGGATGAGTACCATAGCATTCTACCGAATTTTAATTATTTAATCTGGTTTAAGTAAATTTCATATCACATTTTTAAAACATATAAGAATAAAAAAAAAAAAAACTCATTTCCCACGGTATATATTATAGGAACATGAATGCTAGTATGTATGTAAGTATTAACTATTAACATAAAGAAAAATTCAACTAACTAAATGAATGAAAGATGGCAGAGCAAAACAGGGGATTCAAATACATAGAAAACCTCAAAAAATTTTCAGAAATTAAAAAGAAAGAACACAAGAATCATGATTTGGAGCTGAAAGATAATAAGTAAGAACCCAAGCTAGCTGGGAAAAAAAAATGAAGAACCACAATCAGATTTTTTTTAGGGTTTGAACCTACCATTTAATTATCCGATCAAAACCCATAAAAATACCAAAAACCAAGAAAACTCATACCAAATCAAGTGATTGATATCCAAAAAATACCCCAAACCCATCAATATTTCAAAATCCCAAATTTGGGGAAATAACAAATCTTCTAAGAACACACCTTGAGGTGGTGACACCACACATGCGAAGGCTCAGACATAATTTTCAAACATCGGAAACGACGCGTGCGGCAGCGTATGTGGCGGCATAGAGCTTCAGGGCTAAGAAGAGAGGAGGAGAGGAGATTTGGGGTTTAGCTCTTCAGATCTGAAATTATCGTGTGTGAGGAGGATTGTAGATTTCAATGAGTTATGATTGTGTGTGCTGAGGTGTATTGATTTTTCTGTAAAATAACGACGTGGCTTTCATTCATTGGATGGCGTAAAACACTTCTTTTTCGCCACCTCCGGACAGAAGTTAAACTCCTAACTAACCGGGGGTGATGGAAATTGTAGATGGGCAGAAAGGTGTTTGATAAAAATCGTGAAACTTGTTTGCACTTTCACTTTGCACAATTGTGCAGATCGCTATGCGCCTTACCGTGCGAAAGAGCTTCCGAAATTACAGTATTTAAAATTTTAAGGTCTTTTGCTATTTTAATTTATTCATTTGGTCTTTTATCTATACTATTATTTAAGAAGCTTCTCTTATTTGAATTCCTCATTTTTTTTAGTTCAAAAATACCCTTATACTCCTATGTTTAAATAGAGACAAAACTAATGGACAATTCGGTAAAAATCTATACTATTATCTATATCTATACTATTATTTAAGGTGCTTCCCTTGTTTGACTTCCTCATTTTTTAGTTCAAATATACCCTTACACTCCTATGTTTAAGTAGAGACAAAATTAATGGACAATTCGGTAAAAATGCAACTCTAATTCTCACTAAAACATTGCCTAAAAAGTAAGACCCCTTTTCTGTTAATTTCCAAATTGTTTTCAAAATAAAAATTATATATATATAATAAAAAAACAGTTTTTTTTTTTTTTAATATATAGATGAGATACCTATTGAGAATGAGGTTGATGAAATTGGATTAGTGGCGCTGACTTATATGGTTTTGATCTAAAGGTGGAGAAAAATGGGAAGACGAATATGACATTATTTGACAGTA
Organism: Quercus robur; assembly: GCF_932294415.1. Classification (NCBI taxonomy): domain Eukaryota; kingdom Viridiplantae; phylum Streptophyta; class Magnoliopsida; order Fagales; family Fagaceae; genus Quercus; species Quercus robur. The sequence goes on from NC_065537.1 coordinate 26,426,769, forward strand.
TAGAGTGAACTTAATTATTTTTTATGTTTAAGCATTATATAATTCGATTAATGTCTTGAATTGATTTGTATTAGCTATGAATTAATTATTTGTTTCTTTATTTTTGTTATCAGCTATAAATTAATTATTTTTGTTATTAGCTTGAATTGATTGATTTGCGTATGCTTGTAGTTAATCGAAATTCTGGAGAAGATCTTGCCTTGGAATTAAAAATATTGACTCTGCCAATGCATAGTTGGATATTGTGGAGAGGAAAGGGAGGATGTTATTGACCTGGAAGGTCATTGGTAATGCATGGAACCATTACTTTGGCATGCTCTCTTCTCCTTTTCATATTCAAAGTTGGACTCGATTGGTCTACAAGGTATTGGTTTTGTATCTCTTACGGTAGTTTTGGTAGATCAAACCCGCAACTCAGGGAGACAAGATCAATACTTGTCTTGTGTTGACTCTTTTGAATTTTCCTAACTGATTTTCAGATTTTTTTTTCTATAATATTTTTAGAGATAAAACAGGTTTTACGCTTACTTTAAACTCTCTTATAATTAGGTTACTCTAAAATAAAATTAATTTAGAAAACCATCTTCAGTTATCTTATGAAAGATAAATAATTATTTAAATAATTTAAGAAATTATATATTATTTATCTTAATTACCACGGGCTGCATGTCTATAATTATTCCATTTGGATCAATAAGAATTAAGCTTTTACTTAAACTTTAATTAATAAGGATTTACCAAAATTAAGTTGCTTAATTAAACTTATACATGCATGTCAATAATAAGACCATTCGTTCTTTTTCTTTTTTCTAGATTTATGTAACATTCTAGATGAATGAGCTCACCATTTACAAACTCCCATGACGACAAGTAAGACCATTCTTTAACCACTGTGAATTTTTTTTTTCATTGACATTATGTTTTGGTCAAACCCTTGATTTCATCTTAGGAAAAAAAATTATGCCTGCAAATTCCATATGATGACTTTATGTGTTAAGATTTTAGAGTCGAGTAAATTATATAATTTTCAAAGCATGTGGAATAACCATTTTACCCATGAGTACTTATTTGACTCAAAATTTGATTATTGGGCACCAAATTGCCCATGATTGCATAGAAAACAGATCACAAATCAAGATAGAGAATATTAATCCATGATTAATTAACATTCAATATGTTGCATAACTTTTGATACAAATAGATGAAAGATTTAGAGTTCTGATTCATGCTGGAGCATACTTGTAGAGGGTTTTTGAAAAATGACATCAAGTAATTGCCGATCCTTTCAAAAAAAAAAAAAAAACTTTAGGAAAAGAACTGATAAAAAAATTTAGAGGTCATTGTCATTTCTTTATATTATGAAGGAGATTAGTGTAATTTCCCCTTTAAAATGTTGGGAAAAAAAAGTGAACATGAGAAAAGAAGGAATAGAGAATAGATAAGTGATTTGGAAATAGTCCATGATACCAAAAGCCAAATAGTGACATTTTCTATTCAATTCATTGATAACACATTACAAATTTACAATGACATGCTTAATGAGATTTCTAAAATTTGAAAATAGATCCAACTATCATTTTAAGCTTGGAATATTTTGAATTTAAATTTCATATATCAATATAATTGATTATTATATTGCTCCAGTCACATTAATTCCTTCATTCTTCAATCTTCCAGTTGTGCAAAAGTGAATCATATTTTTTAACCATGACAACTTAGACGGCCCGTTTGGTTTGTGTTTCGAAAAACAAAAATATTTTATTGAATTTTGTTAGTTTTGTTAAAAATAATTCCCTTGGGGATCAAATTTTAATGAATACTTCTTAAAATCTAGGGTTAATGCGAAACCACCCCAAAATCATATGGGGAAATTATTCAAACACTACCCATTCTCTATTCATTGATAGATTTCAAAGATTTCAGAAGCCTGACTGCTTGGGTGATAACAAACAATAAATCTCCAGAAATGCACTGCTGACTTGGAATTTGTGTAATTAAAAAAAATAATGTGGTACTCGATATTACTGAAATCGAGTATCTCTTTATAGTACTCGAGTTTTGTGCACTCGAGTACCTTGTTGTTGTCGTTGTCGATTTGTTTTGTTTTGTTTTTTTTGTTTTTTTTTTTTGTTTTTCTATTGGAATGGCTTGAATAATCAAACTTAGTGGCTTGACATTAGCCAACAAACCATTAAATGGCTTGCATGCCCATGTCAGGAAGATGCATGATATTCAAGGAGTTTCATGCGTGAAGAAATGCAAGAGCTTGCATTAAATTTTTTTCATGAATTGTCAAAGAAGATGACTAGTAACAACACCTGACATGCAAACCAAATTCATGCTTCTTTTCTTTTGGCCGAAATGGATGACATTTTAGCCATAAATACTTTGCCATTTTCTTTGACTTGACAAGTTTCATGAAAGTGCTGAAGCTTTGGAGAAATAGGCAACCTTAGTTTGGTGGACACAATGATCACAAGAGGAAGAAGCAAACAAAGAAAGCCATTGAGTTAGATATGTGTCAAGGATGAGAATGGCATATAGCATATATAGCTGTATATATAGATAGAGTCAGCACAATAGTTGTGGAAAACAAGTCAGCATTTCCTAAGTAAAAGTTTTGTACGAAACAAAAAGTAGAAAAAGGAAAAAAAAAAAAAAAAAAAAAAACATGGGACTCGACTGTATGAGGCTCAAGTACTATAAAGAAACTCAATTTCAGTAATATCGAGTACCACATTATTTTTTTAATTACACAAATTTCAGGTCAGCAATGCCACGCTGGTGACTCACTAAAAACTCGAGTTCACTGAACTTAAGTACTGTTTAGAACTCGATTTTGTGAAACTCAAGTACTAAAAAAGTGGTAGATTGCTAAATATTTCTGAAACAGTGCTAGTTTGCCATAAATTTGGCCAAAATGTGGTATTTGGCTATTTTCACCGGCATATATATACATATATATATATATATATATATATAAAAGAAGATAATCATCGATAAGACTCATAGCAGCTTTTAGTTTTCAATACAAATGTACATCATGATGTGACCTTTTCTCTATTCTCCAAACAAGTGTTTGGTTCCATAACAAAGCCGCTTATCGAAGCTGTGTTGTTAAGGAATGCAAAGCCAGCACATTCAGATAGCTAAAAAGAGCTGCCACCCACCACCAAAGAGCCAAAAGGGGGACATTTCCTCAAACACCTTGTGTCCAATAGCTCACACATGGTTCAAAATAAAAACCCAAAGACCATATTGGGTATCATGCCTAGAGAACAAATAGCCCACATAATAGTGAACATACTCTTTTACAAAAAGGAGGAAATGAGGGTCCCAATATAAATAAGTGTAGCATCTTATAACATTTGTGCTTGATTAGTACACATCTATATACCAAGTCAATACAAAATAAGCTAACATGAGCAGCTTTTCAACTCGCCTCAATTACAAACTTTGAGTAACAGGAAAAAAATGATTGCAGTTTAGAAATTCAAGTAAATATGATCTCTGTTTTAATTTTAAATGAAGGTCTAAAGTTGGGTATGAAAAACAGTTGTACAACAAAGTGTGAAAATAGCATTATTGTGCTAACATAAGCCAATAGCATAAAATTTCAAGTATTATACAACCATATTATCAATTTTGGAAAGTGCTTACTAACAGCCTAAATATATACCCACTTCGTTCAATTTGTAATTTTTATGAGATACCAAGTCAATCAATACTATTAAGCTCAGGAACTTCATTTTTGATGTCTAACAAACCATTTAATCCAAAAAAGGAACATACCTCTAGTCAAGCTCACCATCTTCATCTTTAAAATGATTCTCCATATTCAGCCCTTCTTTGTTACTATTATAAACTTGAGTTGAGTCTTCATTCTTAAGTCCTCTCCATAATTTCATGATCTAAAGCTAAGTCTTCATTGGGCTGTGATTATTACTTACAAATCCCTTGCTTTCTACTGGCATTAGAGGACCATTCCAATAATTTTATTCACCGCCATTGTGAAATTCTGTCCCTACAAAATTGATTTTGACATTGTGGATAATTCACAATGCAATGAACATCATGGGAAAAGATAAAGTAAATGATTAAAAATTCTGAGGCAAACCACCTTTCTCTTTTTGGTGGTTTAGTTCTGTGTGTATATATATACATATATATATATATATATATATATATATATTTCTGGATTCCTATCTTTTCTAAGACTGCATTGTTGCCACTTCGGCTATTTTGTTGGCCGCAACTTTCCCTCCATTTAAGATAATTCCTCCATTGTTTGAATGCAACAAAGTCGATATTTAAGCAAAACAGTAGACATTAAAGAAATTTCATATTCCTTCACAAAGAAAATTATGTTTGCAACAAATAAAAAGCAAATTTACCCAAAAAAATAATAAAAAGGTTGAATTTGATGTAATTGTTGTAACTTGAGAATTAAGGTTACTAAGAAGCTTTATAAAAGGGTAGATACACCCTAAACACCACCCATAGCCCCACAAAGGTCCATCATTGGCAACCAACACCCAAACACACATGCAGGGCCTCACTCAAATTTTGTTCAGAACCCTTTAATACACCAACCAAAAGTAGAGTAGCTGCAAACCATCACAGATCCATTGAAAAGAAACAAAGGAGAAAAACAACAATCACCTCGAGGTTATTGCTAGCACCACAATTTGTAGGTACAATGATGAATATAATAAGCTCGTTGTAGAATTAAAATCCAACTTTAATTAATGTGACAACACATTAAGCTTCATCTCAAAAGGGAGGAAAGAAAGGAAGAAAGTTCCCATAAATTTCACAACTAGACAGCCATAATAACACATAAGATACAACAACAAAAAACTAAGGCTCAGCCTTAATGGAAAATATACAAATAAAAATTAAAACAACATTGGTCTTTCTATAAACAATTATTGTGGATGTTAAAATTACATTGGACAGATTGGAGAGATCAATTGTGCCATTGAGATTGTCTTTACAGTCAAATTAATGTATAAATCTCCAAACAAGTGGTGATTATATGTGTTCCTTGTAATTTGGTGCTTCCCCAATAATACAATTGGAATGAGCAAGATAACTGCAATCTTCACAATAGTAGAACCATTGCTTGGAATCTCGTTCTTCTTCACAAATATCACAGCAATATTCATCGTAGTCATCTTCAGGAGTATAACGGAGAGTGAAGGGATGCTCATGTTGGTTGTACCATGCAGTTTGTGGTAGTGTAGCACATTTGAAGTCTAGGACAAATTCACAAGTGGTACAATGGAATACTCGGTATTGTTCAAAACCACATATACTACACTTTTGTCCATTGTTTGTGACGGAGAGGTAAAGAGGATGCTCATGACAGGCATGACCAAGGGTGTTTAAGATCAAACTACATTGAACATTAAGATCAAAGTTGCATCTCTTACATCTGTAGAGAAAGCCATTGCACAACTGCCAATAGGCATTACACGAAGTTCCATTTTCCCTGTAAGTGAGGGTGAGTGGGTGTTGATGAAGTGGGTGTCGTTTTATTTTGGGTAATTTAGTACAAGATTTATGAAGAAAGAAGTTACATTTGACACAATTGTAAAAAGATGGAGAGAGAATAGCTCGTACGCACCCGTTGCAAATTTTGTTATTTGGAACCACATCAGTAAGCTTTAAGTCATGCTTATGGCTAAAGTGTTTGATTTCCGTGGCAATTTCAGTTCCGTCCTCCCCCATAGTGGTTTTTATGACTTTGCAAATTTTTGAGTCAACAAATTGATCTAGCTTTGAATCTACATTTTCTAGCATAGCTTTTGACTTGACGGACTCCTCCTTTTTAAGTTCCAGCAAATTTATGTCCTCAATGTTTCCCTCACCAGTAGCACAATCGAGGTGGCCAGCGAAATTGCATCTAGAGCAATAGTAAAGGCCATAGTTTGTGTCCACTTTTAGAAAATAGAGTTGACATAATTGGGAGTTAGATTGATGGAGTTCAAGAGAATGGATGAGGTTGAGGGGGTGATTGTGCCGTACAACTTTGAGTCTACTTGGGATAGAATAAGCGCATCTTCTATGAATGAAGAAACCACATGCGTTACACACATAGGGCATTCCTTTATCTTCTTTGCCACAAAGGTCGCAAGTGAACATCATCCTCTTCCAAATGGCAGTTAATGGGTGGTCGTGGACTTCTGCTTCTGCTTCCATGGTGAATGGTAAAGAACCACATTTAATGTGAAGCTTAAAGTTGCATCGGTAACAAAAATAACAGTATTCCTCATGCATTTCTTTGCAAACTTCGCAATTGCTCTTTTCTCCCTCAAGATGATTTGCCCATTCATTAAAGAGAATAAGAGGATGTAATGGGTGCAAGGGATGGTGCAGCAACCGAAGGGGTAGTTCCGCACATGATTTATGAAGCATGTACCAATTGCATTCTTTACAACTGTAGCTAGGACCCAATATTGGTTCGTTGCACCCATAACAATCTTCGCCGTAAATTCTGTCTTCATTTAAGACCAGCGGATGCTCCGGATGGGTAAAATGTTGAAGCTGCTTCATCTCCTAATGACATACACAAACATAGTGAAACAAACGGAGAGAGAGAGAGAGAGAGAGAGAGGTGCACATTAGATATTCGATTGATTTAAGTCTAGTCTGGGAGCATTTGTTTTGTTCTCTCGTGTTTTTGTAAATAGCAACAGATGTAAACATAAATGGTGAGGTGATGATGTTAGCGTTTTGGGCTTATTGTTGAACCTTCCAATCTGGATAACCCATAACACATGATGGTTGGTGGGCTTGGTTTTGCTCAAGTTTATTTTTGGGGTTTTGGGAATACTATGTGTATGTGTTGTTTTGTGGGCTTGTTAGTAAATGGTTCACACCGGATTGTGGGCTTTCATGAATTAAATGAATTGTTGTGTCAAAACATTTTTTTTTATTTAATTCTAGTTGTAGGCTAGCATTTTGTTATTATACATTAAATTTTTACCATATATTATCTTCCTCCCTAAAACATAATTCACATCTTCTCTTACTATTATCCCCTAAATTATATTAATATTTATTTATTTCTAATTATCATAAAAAGATAATATTGTTGCCTTTTTTTTTTTTTTTGCAATGTAAAAAATGTAAGGCAATGTTAGAGAGTTAAAAATATTTAGATATATGTAAGTTTTTTTTAATAGTTTTTTTTTTTTTTTTTAAATTTGTATTTTCAAGTAAGGATATGGTTATGTTTGAACAAAGTGTAGGGTTTTTAGCAAAATATTATTTTTGAAAAAAGTTATCAAGTAATATAATTTTGTAAAAGTTACCTAATTTATACAAATGATTCACATTTTCTCTCACAATTAATTATATCTAAATTATCATATTATTTAATTTTTTTTATCATAACAATGTAGTTTTGATTTTTAAAAGTTTTTTAATTAAAAACTAAGAAAAATTAATAAAAACTATTTTTTCTTAAAAAAAATAAATTAAAATTGTATTTTCAAATTTTCAAACAAAAAAAATTCAGTAAAAACCCTGATGATGAAATGGAAAGAAAAATGAGAGAAAAACTCAGAAGATAGGGAATAGACAAAAATGAGTGATAACCCAGATGGTGAAATGGAAAGAGAAGTGAGAAAAGGTGTCACTCAAGGAAGAAGACGACCATCTTTTAGAAGTTGATGGCAAAAATGCAAAAACAAAAGTTACAACATTTTTAGGAAGCATTTGAGTTTGTGTGATATATATATATATATATATATATATATATATATATATATATATATATAGAACTCTTTTGAGGTGTTGGAATGCTTTTGAGATGCTCAGTAGTAGTCTTGTCTTCATTATCATCTTCTTCTTCTTCCCGATCGTCTTCCTGATCATCATCTTCTTCTTCTTCTTCTTCTTCATGATCATCTTCTTTAGTAGCCTCTACCTCAGCTTGTTCTTTTTGTTGGTCTCCAACCTCTTTCCCTTTCTGGGTCTGCTCATCTTCACCTAAATTTGCTACCATTGAGTCACCACTTTTGCCTTTTGACTCGAGTAGTTGATCCCTTGTATAGCTAGTTGAGTAGTTAATCAAATTAGGTTTTTTTTTTTTTTTTGGGTTAAATTTCTCAAGTAGTTTTTTCTTTAAATATTTTAAATTAATATTATTTTTATTATTTTTAGTTTTTAGTTTTTAGTTAAAAAAAAATTCATTATTAATTTTTTAATTTTTTAATCAAGCTGATCTATTTTATCATGCTTTTCAAATTTAATTTGATTAGGCATATAAACTCAGCAATAAACAAAAGAGCTTAAAAATAAAGGGTTTGTGTGTGTGTGTGTGTGTTGGTATTCCTAAATATGCTAAACAAATATCTTGATAGTGAATTGCAACCGATTGATGTGAGTGATATACCTTTGTCAAAGCTACATTAGACGTAACATGAACTAAACCCATTTGACAATAAATATCTTTAATTCAAGTGCAACTTAACAAGTAAGTAGGCCCAATTGCATTTGTAAAATTTGTAAGAAAAATTAAGCAAGCAAAGCACATTAGTAGAAAAAAAAAAAAAAACATACGTACAAACAAACTTGAAGAATTAGCCATCAATACTAATAAGGAAAAGCTTCTAAGTTAACCTTAATTTCAATTTTGTTAATATGAAGTTCATATGGAACTCATCTATAACTTTTACTATATATAGACTAGATGGTGTTACTTTCAAAAAATAAAACATATTAGAGTTATTCCATTGTGCCAAAAATAAAAAGGATCTCCAACACAAAAGACAACAAATTAGATACATAAAGACCCATACTTGTACTCTCCCAACAAAGTTTCATAGTCACAAACTAAATAACTCTCTCCCCCTTGGCCCACAAAAAAGACAAAAAAAAAAAAAAAAAAAAAAGGATTTTGTAGGGGGCTCCACTTAAAAGTCTCATACTTGATATTTGCTGTTGAAGGCTAAAAAAAAAGAAAGGAAATTTTATTAGCCCCACATAAAGGTTCATTAGCTCTGCATATAGGCTCATACTTGCACTTGAAAGTATTAAGAGTGGTTCTAGGACCACAAAATATTCCTTAACTTTTTGTCACAACTTTATTATGGTAGACTACAAGTAATTGTCTATCAATTACACATGGACCTACCATTTTTTCTTCACTATTCACACTCTGTTACATCACAGTTGTGACAAAGAAATTGTTTAATAATTTGTAATACTAGATTTTTTTTTCAATATTAAAGATGTCTCAAGGCAAATAATGTACAATAGCAAAAGTATATGCCAACATCTTTATATGAAAATTTACAGTTAGGAGGGAATCTAACTTAAGTAAACTAGATGTTAATTTTTCATATTTAAGTAATTGTCTATCAATTACACATGGACCTACCATTTTTTCTTCACTATTCACACTCTGTTACGTCACAATTGTGACAAAGAAATTGTTTAATAATTTGTAATACTAGATTTTTTTTTTTCAATATTAAAGATGTCTCAAGGCAAATAATGTACAATAACAAAAGTATATGCCAACATCTTTATATGAAAATTTACAGTTAGGAGGGAATCTAACTTAAGTAAACTAGATGTTAATTTTTCATATTTAAGTTGAAAATCACCTACATCATTCAATTAAAAAATATATAAATATACAATGTTGTTATAGTAACTATGTAAAAGAAAATCATTGCCCTCAACTGAACCAAAAAAGTTGTACTTTTTTTTTGATAACATAGAAGCTGTACTTAGGTGTGTGGGAGCTATAAATAGGGATAATAACATGGGAATAGTGAAACATTGATTGGACATTTCCCATAAGCTTGTCCCCCTCACTATGTTTGCCCAACTTTAATTTGTTTCTAGTTATTTAACTATGATAAGAAATTAAGAACATTTCCTAAGACTGTAAGCTACACCTTTGAATTCAGATGCTTTCTCTGGAGTCAAGTAATCCTAAGTCCTTGTCAATGCCTTCCTCATATCCCAAGTAAGGATATAGCCTAACAATTTTTTAACACAAGGCAAGATGAATATTTTAATAGGCATTGCCTTCAAGTTATACTTAAGGTAACTTTTACAAAATTATACTACTTCGTAACTTTTTGTCCATAATAATATTTTGCTAAATATAGTATTTGTTCAAATGTCATTTTTGTATCTATCATGCTTCACAAATATCAAGGTGATTGGATACTACAAATTCACTAATCTATATATCAAGAACTCAAATTATAGTATTTTGTGTTTTTTTATTTTATTTGAACAAATGGTAGGTGTTTTATCAAAATATTATTAAGGAAATAAGTTATCATATATAAGATTTTGTAAAAGTTATTGTAAGTGTAACTTGAACGCAATGCCTATCAAATTTTTAACCTAAAATATAAATATAAATAGTTATTCTATTACAATATTTAATATTTCTAATAATACGAATTTCTATTCCTAACATAATTTCCATCCAGCGTACCAAACATGGCCTCAAATTTTTTTTTGTTTTTGGACAAGTGTTAATCAATCATAGTAACAATATGAATTTTGTCCTCATATCTTGGACCCTTCTTATCAAGGGCAAGTCTAAACACACGTGAGATGGTGTTAAAATATTGGTTAAATAATTAAATCTACAATTTTATTTTTCTCGTAACACTTCTAAACTAACATTTTATTTTTTGTCATTCACTTACAAGATTTTTTTGCCCATCTCTCTTCAAGTTATTAATATATGAGATTCAATCTCTTAGGATTGTCATATATTTTTTAGTCCTCTTTTTTAGGATTTCTTTTAACATGTTGTTTTGAAATAATTTCTTATCTTAAAAACAAAGCAAGATTCTAGTGGACCCCCCCCCCCCCCCAAAAAAAAAAAAAAAAAAAACTCCCACCCTAACACACACAAAGAAAAAGGGAAAGAAAAAAAGAAGAAGAAGATTCTATTGTTAGCATCAAGCATAGCCTTATAAGAAGAATATGACACCACAATCATTTGAAAATTCTAAAACAAAAGCAAAAGGTAAAATAAAAGCAATAGGCTTGCTAAACAATATAAGAGTCAAATGCTTCTCTCTCTCTGTTAGGTATTCCTTTCCTATATTGTTAGTATCTAAACATTTCCTTTCATTGCCAAGCAATAAAAAAAAAAAAAAATTAAAAAGAAGAAGAAGAAGAAAATGATAAAGATCTTGAAAGAAAGGTAATGGGCCTTGCTAATTAATCTTAATTAAGATGCTACTCTCCCTTTGCCACCATTTCTTTTTCTATATTCTTATTACTTTTCATATTTTTATTTGTTAGACAATATTTTTAGTATCTTTTGTAATCTTTTTCAAGATGAATGACAATTAGAAACCAATATACTTTAGGGAACTACATAACTTTTATGATTGCCCAAAATATATTCAATTAATTTTTAAAATAAATCGTTCCAAATATAAAAGTTATATTGCATGTATCTAATTTAGTTAGAGCATTGTTCACCTTGTTTACCTTAAAAAAAATGGTAAATCATGATATTTTCAAACTTTATTAGTAAATTCTAATTCCTTTTATATGTTTACAAATTTTCAAATAATAAATAAATATATGTGTGTGTGTGTGTGTCTAGAGAGAGAGAGAGAGAGAGGTAGGTTAGGACTCATATACCCTAAATTAAAAATGTTCTAGCTTGTTTAGAAAATGAATTTATAGAATAAGGTTGGGAGTTATATATCCTAAATTAAAATTAGGGCATAGACAAAAAAAAATTATTGGAGACCAATAGATACCTTTATAATTTTGTGTTTATTTGATATGGCACGGGAACTCAAACTATGCTCACAAAGTTTCTCTTCCTCTAGTGCTACAGTGTCTCCAATCTCATGTGCTACTCAATTTGATGTGCAAAATTAAGGATCAAATACTGTGAGAAAGAAAGTGAAAAAGATAGTTTGAGAAGGGGAATAAAGGTGTTAACATAAAATTGAAATTTGAATTGGTGGTGGGGATTAGTGTGGTTTTGTCTCCCCTTATGCTTACCAAATATTAAGCTAATTTATCATGCTTTTCAAATATCAATGTCATTAGCCATAAAAACTAAAAAGACTCACTAATTTATGACGAGCTTATTTTTTATTTTTTATTTTTTTTTGTATTCCTAAATATAATAAAAAAAATAAACTTATAGGCTTAATAGTATATGGCATCCAATTGTTGTGAAATTTTGCATATGATTAACCTATAATAGACATTTAATAAAATTATGGATTCCACATAATAGTGATTTATAAAAAGTAGACATATGTACCTTTTATCAAGGTTACATTAGATGTTTCATGAACCAAGCCCATTAGCAATAAATATCATTAATTCAAGTGAAAATTAAGACATAAATAAACCCAAAATTCATTGCATTTTTAACATTTATAAGAAAAATCAAGAAGTAAAGCAACCTACTTTTTATGAATAGTTATAAAAAAACCATAGACGTACAACAAAATTTGGAGAAACAACCATCAATATTTACAGGAACAAGAATAAAATTTTGGGTTTAAAACACCCTTAGGGAAGCTTCCAAGTTAGCTCTAATTTCAATTTTGTTAATGTGAAGTTCATATGGAGCTCATCTGCTTTATATAGACTCAATGGTGTTGCTTTCTAAGGATAAATTTATGATATGCCTTTGTGCCAAAACAAACAAAAAAAGCATCTCCAACACCAAAGACAAAGAATTAGAGAAAGAAAAAGAAAAGCATATGCTTGCCTTCTACATGCAAGAAGGAAAGTAACTTATGCTTGTCAACCTAGATTTATATACTTATTTTCCTCTTTTCTCTAATCTTTTTTTTTTTTTTTTTTTAACTTTTAAATGTCATAATAATATTTATTTTTCCTGCCCCCTTCCCCCTTCGCCCCCCCCCCCCCCCCCCCCCCCCCCCCCAAAAAAAAGTATCTCCCACACCAAAGACAAAGAATTAGAGAAAGAAAAAGAAAAGCATATGCTTGCCTTCTATATGCAAGAAGGAAAGTAACTTATGCTTGTCAACCTAGATGTATATACTTATTTTCCTCTTTCTCTAATCTTTTTTTTTTTTTTAATGTCATAATAATAATTATTTTTCCTCCCCCCCCCCCCTCCCTCAACATATCTACACTAACCCTTTTTTTTTTTTTTTTTATAATTCATTTTATGAAATTTCTTTGCCCATATTTATCTATGTTATACACCATCATTATCAATGTTATTGCCAGTATCACCACCACCCCATTTTTCTCACCTCAATGTTGTCACCATCATTCACCGGTGTTTGCCATTATCACCACCACCACCAATAACATCGTGTTTAAAAAAAACCATGATACTCTAATTCCAAAAAAAAAAAAAAAAAAAAACTTAATACTAAATTATAAATTTTTAGATATACTCATTTAATCAATAAAAATTAATTGACGTGTCTAAGATTTTCCTTATTTAATAAAATTTAAGAATTTTTGGAATTTGGAAGAGAAAAAATGCTCAGTGAAAAAGTGCTATGGAACTTTATGTAGGTCTATAAAGTCATTCATTCTTATAATTAAATTCATAGGAATTAGGAAGTCAATCTACATTTCATTAAAAACTTGTTTATAAATCAATTTGACATCCATTAAACAGAGGTAAAATTATAGAATACTCTAGGAGTACCATAGATGCATACTCTCTCTTCTTATATAAATTGTAGATTTTACTAAAAATTTAATTAATGAGACCCACAATTATATGATAGGGGAAGTATGCATTTATGGTACTCCAAAGTATTCTGTAATTACCCTAAACAGAGGAGGTAGAGAGAGAAAACATTGTTTAGATAAGAAAAACCTAAATGAAACATATCAACAATTTTACATTTATTTTCTAGAATAATGGAAATGAATAGCAAAAATAGACTAATATTTCAAATTAAAACAATTTTATAAGTTTGTAATTTTAATTAAAAAAAATTAAAAGTTTAATTTTACTTATTTTTGTTTTTTTAAAAGATAAGTGGCCATTTGGTAAATAAAGTGATCCATAATTCGAAACCCAGTAACCACCAATTAGTTCATATTTTTCTTTTATTTTCTCCTCTTAAACTAGTGAAAACAATATTTTAGCTTAGTAATATTTTTGACATTACTTGTATTTCATGTCATATTGAACAATATCATGCTCAAAAGCATTAGAGATACATAAAAGAATCCATGTATGGTTGTATGTATGAGAAAAGTGTGAAAGAGAGGTTGAGAAGGGGAATAAGGTGCATGCATAAGAATTAAAATTTGAAATGGAGGTGGGGGAATTGGTGTGGTCTAGTCTTCCCTTATACTTACCAAATATTAAACTAATCTATCATGCTTTTCGAATATTAATATGATTGGTGAGCATTAAAATCTCTCTAACCTATAAATTGCTTAATATTTAGTTTCTGTGTGTGTGTGTGTGTGTTTTTTTTTTTTTATTCCTAAATATACTAAACAAATAAGTGTACGGACTTCTCATTAAAAAAAAAAGAAAAAGTGTATGGAGTTAATAGCAAGTGGCATTCAATTGTTGTGAAATTTTGCATGTGATTAATCTATAATAAATGTTTAATAAATATGTCAACTCCTCAAAATAGTGATTTATAAAAAGTAGAGTGATATATCTTTTATCAAAATTGCATAAAAAAATAACATGAACCAAACCCATTTAGCAATAAAAATCATTTATTCAAGTGCAAATTAATAAGTAAATAGGCTCAAAGTTTATAGCATTTTTAATAGTTTTGAGAAAAATGAAGCAGGTAAAGCAACCTAATGTTTATAGATAGCAATAGGAAAACACAGACATACAAAAAAAAGTTAGAGAAGCGACCATTAATACTTACATGGACAAGAATATGATTTTGGCTTCAATATACCCCTAGGGAAGCTTCCAAGTTAGCTTTGATTTCAAATTTGTTAATACAAAGTTTATGTAAGGATCACCTATAACTTTTACTATATATAGACTAGATGGTGTTACTTTCTAAGGATAAAACACTTTCCTTGTTAATTCAACAAGCCATGATTATTCCATTGTGCATAAAAGAAAAGCATCTCCAACACCAAAGACAAAGAATTGGAGAAAGAAAAAGAAAAGCATATGCTTGCCTTCTATATGCAAAAAGGCAATGAACTTATGATTGCCAACCTAGATGTATATACTAGTATGTAGTTTAAATTTCTTTCGGTGTGCCCATGGCTAAAAATGGAGTGAGATTTTTCTTTTACACGTTCTAATTTCTCATTGTAACCACCAATATTTTAACCAATTTGACCATAATGCTTCCGAGAAGTTAGAAATTGATTAGTGCGATAAAAATGAATGAACAAGGGGTATGAGTGGCCTAAAAATTAATATTTTGAAATTAAAATTTCTATATTTTACAATGCTTCTATTTAAATAAAAAAAAACATATGTTTGTGCGTTCAAATGAAAAAAAAAAATACTTATTTTTATGTTTATGTTTATTTGTTGATGATCGGGAAAAAAAGTATAAGGAACTCGAGCTTGCCAAACTTGAGTTCCATATTACAAGGAACTCAAGCTTGGTAAGCTCGAGTACCATAGAAGAGAAAAAAAGAACATTACGCTCGAGTTTTGTATTTACAAAGAACTCGAGCTTGGTAAGCTCGAGTATTGTGTTGCATGGGACTTGAGTTTACCAAGCTCGAGTTCCATGTGGCATTTTTTCAATAAAAAAATCCACGTCAGCACAAGTTTTTTTATGAAACTCGAGTGTTTGAAACTTGATTTACACAGCAAACTCAAGTTCCAGGAACTCGAATTTCAAAAAGTGGTATTTTGCTACTTATTTTGCAAATAGTGGTATGTTGCTAATAATTTTCACGAAAAGTGGTAAATGGCCGATTTGGCCCATTTCTCCCAACACAAATAGTAAAAAGAAAATGTCAATAGAAGTGGCCAATGGATTTACCATTCTCATTGGACACATGGACTCCTCCTTCAAAGAGAAAGATCCATCATTTCTTAACTCATCATGCCCACAAAGACCACTCCTATTGGATTTCGGAATTTCCTCCTACTTCTCTTTCCTTATCCTCAAGTCTATCTTCTTCTTTTTTTTTTTGGGTGGGAATTGTGGTTGTGGATGACGCTAACGAGGCTGTCACGGCTTTCGATGCCAATCACTACCTTGGTAATTAATCACGGTTCTGTGTTGTAATTTGTTAGTTAATTGGTTTGCTCATTTGGGTTTTGTAGGAATTGTAAAATTTTGTTATTATTGGAGGAAAAATACTTATTAGCAAGAAGGCAAGTTAATAAAAAGCTTATAACTTAAACAAAAAGAAAACGTGTGAAAATCACATGCAAAATAAGTCAATTTAGCCAGGATTAAGTTAGACTATATTTTTGTTGAAGACAACACACACAAGATCCTTCACTAATCTTTCTACCTCT